>NC_137674.1:11492831-11547831 GCF_963989245.1 Nansenia antarctica
CGCTCCACATATTTGATCTGTTCCACCTTTGTACTTGATTAGTTGAATCAGGTGTGCTGGTGGTGGAACAGATCAAATATGTGGAGTGGCTGGGGGTCCCCGAGGACAGGTTTGAGAACCACTGGCCTAGGTGGTAGTTGGCTAGGAGTCACCTCAGGATTGGCTGTACACGTGTGTTAGACGATGAAGGAGAGGACGGCACTCTAAAGTATTCAGATGAACCCCATCTGGGTTAGGGCCCCTAGCCACCCGACACTAGGACACTAACGATGCTCCACTGTATGTCTACATTCTTATCAACTCCCATTTCTGCCCCCATTGTTGATGACAAGACTCGTTTCTCACGATCTGGTAACAAAACAACAATTCTCGGACTGTAGGTGGTTATTTTTGTTATGACATCTCATTCTTGGATAGGTTACACAAAGTTGGTCAAAACCACACCACACCAGCTCGGATGCCTGGCTGTTTGTGCCTTCGACGCCACAACAATGTCTTGTTTCTATAAGGTGGTTGTTGTGGACGAACTAGAGAGGCATGAGGGAAAGGAATTTGCTTCAGGAAAAACCCCTGACTGTTTATGAAAGGTTCCTATGAACGTTACCAGTCTGTTGTATGGAGTATGTGAGATGGAACAACATGTAGTAACATGTCATCTGTTTGTCCAATGTGCTGAAGATGAAGGGTCTTAGCCATGACATGTGGGTTTACATTGACTTAGCTGCAGCATACGTGTGTTGATCATGAATGTAAGAGATCAATATTATTGATTATTGTCTGATTGCCCTGTCACCCTGGACTCTCTCAGCTCAATAAAAACTCAGAGCAGTAGGTCTCCACACGCTGCCTACTGAAGCTGGAACAACACACATGACGACTCTGTCTATTTACACACAAGCCCACACACACTTTTCGAGTTGACGGGAGACGTAAGATAACTCATTTCAATCTAGTTAGGCCGATCGTAATCTTCAACACTGTACTCGGAAGTAGCCTACACTGTACTCATGTGAACAGTGACTATATAACCTCAGCTGTCAGGTAATGAGAGGAAAGCTAGTTATTTTGCAAGTTATTTCCTGGGTGAGTATCCTGCTGATGAGAGAATAGATCTAGCATCGGTTTGATAATGTAGTCGTGTGTGTGTGTGCATGTGTGCGTCTGTATGGTTTATTTGTCCAGGGGATACACACACCAGCTCTGGCCACAAGGCTGATACCATCCATATGGTACTCAGGTATTTGCTCTCTTGTCACATTCTGCAGCTCTGATGGCTCTCTCTGTCAGAAGCAGGTGTAGTATTGGGCGAAGGCACAGGGGTCGATCCCAAATTTGATCTCAGCGACCCAAAACATGGCTGCAACACACATACACAGCTGAGCTCACTTTATCTGTGTGTGTAAGTCATGATAGAGAAGCATAGAGATGGTGGAACTGTGCATGAATGCATCCTATACTTCCTGATTGGGACAGCAACAATAGGCATTAACTGATTGAAGAGTGGTGGGTAGAAGTTGATTGCACCACTAATTAAGGTAATTGGTGTGGACTGTAAGCTATAGAACAAGGCCCACACTAAAACAGAGTAGTTAAGTGTGTACAGCTAGGAAGGAAGGTGAGATAGAGGGAGATGAGAAGAGAGGAAGGAGGGGGGGGAAGAAGAGGAGGGTAGAAGGTATAGTAGCCTACTGATATAGCAGAACTACTATGATGTCATTAGTGTGTGTTGGTATTTTGTCAGTAAATGAGCTAGGGCCATGTCAAGAAAAGCTACAGGGTTGGCTACAAGGTTTTGGGTGAAACTTTTTACCCTCCACAGTCTGTGTGAAGGATGACCCAGTAGGCCGTGAAAGGAGTCTACAAACATAGTATTGCGCAATTCTTCACGAATATTGATCTCTCCTTATGACTTATGACCTCATCATCTTACATGGCCATCTTTTCACTCTAGATCTTTGCTGTGATGATTAATAACACCGATGACCTTTTGAACAGGCTTTTTATTGCAGTAATCATGTCATGACCACACTCTGCTTTATGACTAAAATGTAAATACTGTAGTCATGTGACTTGGCTGATGACTGAGGGAGGTACAGAGTAAACCAATGTATCCTCTCTCGGTTAGCCAGAGTCTAGGTGATAACCTGCAGACAATCAGACAATGGCCTTTAGGAAAAGCAGGTTTAGGGAGAATAGTAACCAGTTCCCTTTCACAGATCGAGGTGCAGAGTGATGTCTCACTCAATCACTCCCTCTAGTCTCTCTCTCTCTCACACACACACACACACACACACAGACATACATACACACACACTCGTCAGACAGCACCTGTTCAAACAGGGAGTGTTAATGAGCCCTGTGTGTGTGTGTGTGTGTGTGCGCACACATGTTTGTTTGGCCCTGCCTCTTCCCGTCTGTGGCGTGGCCAGCTTCAGCTTGCCCACAGTGCCTCTGGTGATGCTCCCTGTGACAGCCTGACTGACAGCAGAGGGGGGGCCTGGATGTTAGATGCCCAAACATGCCATTGATATGAACTATAACAATGTACTCTTATTGAGCTGATAGGTAGAAATGATGGTGTCTACTGTGATAACTGAAGGTTAGTGTGTGTGTGTGTGTGTGTGTGTGTGTGTGTGTGTGTGTGTGTGTGTGTGTGTGAGAGATGTCCCTCACTCTTCCGGCATGTCTCTGTGTATCTCTAGGTTTGTACAAGCTCTCTCCCCAGCAAATCTCAACAGGCTCTTCTAATGTAAACTATTTAGTCTGGGCCTGAGCGCTGTTGCCCCATTCAGTGTGTGCGTGCGTTGGTGGTGGAGTGCTCTGGGGCTCTCAATAGTCTAAAGTACAGCTATCAGTCCATTAAACAAATAACATGATTAATCTTTATGTGTGAATCTAATGTGTGAAGATGTTTTTTTTCCGCCTTATTTTTCACCCTGCAATTTAGTTGGTCACATGTTCTAAACATTCCTAGACAAGAAACCCATTTGAAACCAACACCCTGGAGCAGTTCATTACTGCCTCAAATAATAGTAATAATAATAGTGTTATCAGTATTATAATGTGTTATCTAGCTAGATACAGTATATGACATGGCTAACATTATTCATCACAATGTGTCCTTGTGTGGTAAGTTTAAACATGTCCCCGCCCCTATATTTCATACTTTTTATCCAAAATTATGATAATAATAATAATAATAATAATAATAATTGATTTCATTTAAAAGCACCTTTCTCAGACACTACAAAAACCAAAAAAAGATAAAACTATATTCAACTATAGGGAATAGTGCCACATGGACTAGGATCCATGCCATGCTGCAGGAAGACGAGTCTTCACAGATGGGTCTTGAGTCTGGTCTTGAATGTATTGAAAGTATCAGAGCATCAGATGGCTGGTGGGAGGGGGTTCCACAGCTTGGGTGCAGCAACGGAAAAAGTTTGGGTGACTTTGAAAAGTGTGCTTCGCCTAGCGCGGGGTATGGTGAGGAGGTCAGTGTCGGAGGATCGGAGACCACGTGCAGGGGTGTAGGAGTGGAGTAGCTCAGTTAGGTAGGCAGGAGCCAGGCCATGGAGTGCCTTAAAGGTGAGGAGGAGGACAGTGAAGGAGATTCTATATTTTATGGGGAACCAGTGAAGTTGTTGCCAGGGTTTAGGGTGGGTGAGGATCCCAGCAGCTGAGTTTTGGACATATTGTAGCTGATTCAGGGACTTGGGTCTCAACAATAAACCTGTTTTTTAGGCTTTTGATCACCCACAATATCTCACATAGAGGCATTTAAAATATATGTCTTGGGTTTATACAGCGTTTTGTTACTAACTGTTAAATAAACAAAACTTTCATTATACATCACTGTTCTATCTTGCTAGACAACCTCCTTAGAAAAGCAAAAACGCTAGATGGACAAATCTATATGTATGCAGACATGTTTGAGAGGGAGGGGTGGGTGGAGGGCAGGGTGAAAAACAGAAAATATTCATGCCTTTTTCAATGTACATAATCTTCTATACTGGAATAAAAATAAAAATAAATATTTTTTTTTTTTATTCATAAATATGACGCCGGCTGACATCTCAACATTTCAGCCATTAGGCGGTGGCAGGTGAAGTGAGATTATGAGCTCATACACCACTTGTAACCAGTAGCCTATATAATGATGGACATATTATCAAGAGAACCTATACCAAAAATTGCAGGACACAAAATGGCATGAAGAGTCTGGACATCGCCCCAGCCAGGCTGCTTCTCCCCTAGCTACTATCACTAGCACTGGAGGACGTGTATTATCTCATAATTGGCATTTTTAGGGATTATCTTTGACACAACATGTGTGGCTGTTGCAGAGGAGCATCAACGGCATGGTTACCTTATGGCTTCCCCCGCCCGGGGCTAGTGTAGTGGGAAGAGGCTTTTCCACAGGAATCCCGATGGCAAACGTTTCTCTAGTCTAGTGGATGGCTGTGGTAGGAAAGTATGCTGGCCACCATGCTTCGCTTTTGAGGCCTATCAAGTGCGCCAGAAGAACTAGTATGTAGGCCTACTTGACATTTAAGGGACTTGAGTTTAGAACAGCACTTGATCACATGACTGAGCATAATTTGTACTTGGTATAATATATAATATATATATATTAATGTTATATTAAAAATAATATATTATATTATTATCTTATGCTCTAGGTAGAGCGCAGGAACGCATTTTGGAACACAGCCTATGTCTTAGTTCAGGCGAAGCGGCTTCGCGCTAGAATGACAATACCTGGCATTTTGATATTGTATGCAATTATCCCCACCCACTCTTTAGCGGAAACAAATTGGGGCCCTCATAGTAGTCTAAAGCATTCTCTTCTCCCCTCATCCGTAATGATTCACTTTTACCTGTGAGGTTCTTTTAGATCAACGCAGATCACTTTGCAAATTCAGGTATGCTGGAGATATCAAATTAAGGATCAGA
Source organism: Nansenia antarctica (assembly GCF_963989245.1). Classification (NCBI taxonomy): domain Eukaryota; kingdom Metazoa; phylum Chordata; class Actinopteri; order Argentiniformes; family Microstomatidae; genus Nansenia; species Nansenia antarctica. The sequence continues at coordinate 11,497,788 of NC_137674.1, forward strand.
TGCACTTTTCCAGGCATTTCCCAGGCCTACTGTATCTAGAGAAACAATGAGAGTGAGTGAGAATAGGAAAGTAGCAGACACTGAAGCTGACAGAACCCGGTGAACCGTTGTATTTTGGCTACATGAACTGTGGTTTGAGTATGTTTGATTATACCTTTCAATAACTATAATCATGCACTTAACCTATTATCAGCCGTTCAAGGATGTTTGGCTTAATGATAAGTGTTGTCACTAATTGTGATGACTAATAAAGAACACTTGGCACTCCCACTGTACTCACAGAACAATGATGACTCCAGTTGGATTCTCACATGGGCTAATGATGTGGGAACTAAGTGTCATGAGAAGAGGACAGGAGAGAGTTGGGAACAAAAAGGGGGAGAGTGACCAGATGATTAAAAAGAGATGGGAAGGGAAAGAGGAAAGGGGGAAAGAGAAGATGAGATGATGCAACAGAGTGACACATAGTTTTGGCACAGGTCTGTAAGCACTGTAGAGGCTAGGTATTTACCCTGTGTGTGTGTGTGTGTGTGTGTTTGCCTGTGTTTGCCTGTGCGTGTGTGTGTGTGTTTGCCTGTGCGTATGCGTGTGCATGTGTGTGTGTGTGTGTGTGTGTGTTTGTGTGTGTGTATGTGTGCGTGTGCGCGTCTGTGTGTGTGTGTGTGTGTGTTTGTGTGTGTATGTGAGTAAATGAGCTTCAAATAAAGCCAGACATAATGACCTTGGAATGGAGATAACATTCAGCATGAGGGGAGAGGAGGTAAAGAAAGGAGGAGAGGAGAGATCTGCACGCAGACTAGCAGAGCCCTTAAGCTACCTTCCCTCTCTCTGTTCATCTCTCTCTCTCTCTCTCTCTAACACGCACACACATTCTCTAGTGTAACAGACCCACACATGGTGATGAAGGCTTCATGGACACACACACTCCTCTGTGTCCTGGTGTAAGCGCCTGTTTTGGGAAACTCAAGCCTCGGGTCAGAGCCCCCCACAGCGCACACCTGTGGAGGTGGCCGGTGAACACACACACACACACACACACACACACACACCACCCCCAGGCACATGCTCTCACTTGGGGTGCTGAGGAATTTGACCACTTAAACTGTTCTGCTCATCGAAATGCTACTACACTCTCTCTATTTATTTATCTCTCGCGCGTGCATGCACTCTCTCTGTGCCTCCCCCCGCCTCCCACACACACACACACACACACGTACAGTTCGGTCCGGAAATATTTGGACAGTGACACAATTTCCATAATTTGGGTTCTGTACGCCACCACAATGGATATGAAATGAAACAATTGAGATGCAATAGGAGTGCAGACTTTCAGCTTTAATTCAAGGGGTTGAACAAAAATATTGTATGAAACAAAAATTCGGTCAGAGCCCAGATATGTATGGACCTAACTGTGCACATTTTCTCTGTCTTTCTCTTTTTAGATCATGACTTACTCACCTACTCAACATGAATTAGAGGGTGTAACTAAATTACAACATCCATATCCACTCCTCTCTTTGTGCCAATGCCCTGACTCTGGAGGTAATGAATGAGGTGCGATCACACACAGACACACGTGCACACTTTCTTAAATTGTGGTCCCACGCTCCGAGGGGTGCTTCTGGATGGAGGAGCTGTTGCTAATCCACCTTCCTGCCTCACTCACTCCCACACTGAGGAAGAGGGGGAGAGAAGAGAGAAAGTTGTTGAGACTGAGGAGAAGGGTAGATGTGGGGGGGGGGGGGGACTTGAAAAGATGGTATGGGAGAGCAGGGGAGAGCTTGCTTGTCGTTGCCAGTTGCCGTTTGTGTGTGTGTGTGTGTGTGTGTGTGTGTTTGTAATGTATTGTTACTTATTGTCTGCCCTGCTGTAAGGTTGTCCGATATACAGATGTTTTCCCCCTTTGTAATATCTATCTGTACAGTACAAACGTGGGCCTGTAGTATTCAAACACTTTTTAAAATTAATTTGACTCTCTAGTCTATTTAGAATATCACTTTTAAAATCAGTGCAACTGTCGAGACACACAGTGAGGATAATATTGGAATTACAGATTAATAATGTTATGAGTCCGATATTGTAGTCACCAATATACAATATTCAATAATCGACCTAGCTATCTTGTGATGTGGAAGTGACCACTCTATGTTCATATATGTTTACTTCCCAATGCAAATCTTGACACTTGGATGAAGTGTTTATGCAAATATAGATTTAGGAAAAGTACAACGGCTTTTGGAAGTGTATTGTGTCACACAGATGGTGTGTGAACAAAGCCTTGCATTGTTTATCTCTTGCATAAGTATATCTTACAGCGCTACTACTGTGAATGGAGAAATGGGGGATACATACATGGAATATTGTCATTGGTTATTCTTTAAGGAAACATATAGTGACATTTCTTTCTTCAGGAAATGGATGGTAAACAACAGCTTTGTAATCAACTCCTTACTCACAGTGAAACACATACTGTACATAACACACAGTAGCAGCAAAGAACATATCTGATACCTAGACCATGAGTGAATAAGAGGTGTGTATGAAGATGGTATCTTTTGTTTTGATCGTGTTTGATTCCCATTATTGACAACATGAGCTGGTTCGACAGCAGTAAAATGCTCAGAGACGAATGGTGTTTCTGAGAACAGACCCTCAGCCTACAGCCCCAAAACCTCTCTGCACCCCAGCCTGGAACACAAGAATGATTATGAGCAGGCTCTTTAGTCCAGTCCTCCCTGTGTGTAAGTGTGACAGTGAATTTTGTTCTTTTCTTAGTGAATTAAGATGTGGAGGAGAAAGACCTGTCATCTCTACAGAACGCAAGTAAGAAGGCTCATTTTTCTCACCACGGGAGATATAGGATTGTGATTAACACACACATGCGCACGCACACACAGGCACCCGTGCACACACAAATGAACGTACACACCCCAGTGGAACAAAGTTGTGGAACGACAGGACACAGCTGGCTTATATGTGTGTCTGGCAGCGATGTGAAACCTAGACAGGAGAAAACAGAGAGAGACAGAGTGAGTGAGTGTGTGTGTTTGAAACAGGATACTTCACACTCTTCAGCCAATAAAAGAACATCATGCTAGGTTTGCTGTGAATAGACGGCTTCCCCAATAAATCCAGCTGTTTATAGTGAGACACCACTGCTAATGGCCCCCAGCCAGGAGGGTACAGTGAAGAGAGAGAGAGAGAGAGAGAGAGAGAGAGAGAGAGAGAGAGAGAGAGAGAGAGAGAGAGAGAGAGAGAGAGAGAGAGAGAGAGAGAGAGAGAGAGAGAGAGAGAGAGAGAGAGAGAGGGGCCTGAATAGTCCTGTTAATAATCTCGTTTCATTGATTGTACTCCAGGTTTGCTAATCCTGTCTCCAATTAGCTTTTGTAGAAGTCATTAGCCTAGGGGTTCACATACTGTTTCCAACCTACACTGTGAATGTTTGAATGATGTATTCAAAATGGACAACACCAATACTATAATGTGTGTGTTATTAATTAAAATATATTGCGTTTGTTCATTATTGTAACTTAGATGAAGATCAGACCATAAGACAAATGTATACATAAATGCAGGTAATTCCAAAGGGTTCACTTATGTTTTTCTTGCCATTGTATTGCCTGAGGGTTTATCGCAGTAGGATCACTAGCTGACTCTTATATGGTTCTTTCATCATCAAAGGTAACAACACCAACACACCTCCCTTCCCATCCCCTGGGCGTGCGAGGGTTAAGACAGGGTCTGGTGAAAAGTAACATTCTTGTGGATGAGTGCAGGTGTCCAGCATTCTCTCTTTCTACCGCCTAACCTTTCTTTCAATCCCTCCACACCCCCTCCCTCTTTTTTTTTACCCTTTTCTCCCTCCATCTTGGCTGTTGTGACAATTCCTTCAAAAGCTAAACAAGGTCATAAAATCTCCTGACAAGCCTTTCGGTAAGCAACTGCAACGCAAAATGCACCTGTGTGTGTGTGTGTGCATGTGTGTGTGTGTGTGCTTGTGTGTGTGCATGCATGCATGCCTGTGTGTGAATGTGTCTGACTGAGCGCAGTCAGGGACACAGAGAGGAACTGCACTTTGAACTTGAGCTTTCAAAGGAACACTGTCTTCCTCTCCTGTCAATTATGCTTAACTGTATGGCTGCAGGCACTAGTCAACTTAGCGTGGGAAGGGCTGGTATAATGAATGAGCCTATGGAGTTGACCTACTCGGAACTCTGATGATGTATCATCTCAGAGTGTTTAGCAGAAACCACGAGTTACAGTGATAACATGATACAGTATCTTTCATTGTGTTAATCATTATTAATTTGTTGATATAAAAGCTTGAATACAAAGTGGTTTCCCAAAGAGTAGAAATTAACTAGCCTTTAAACTGTCTTGGAATCCTTTTTCAGATGAAACAGTGAATAGCTGGCCTGCAGTAGATTATACAGTACACTCAGACATCGTATGAATTTCTTGGACACTTGTTATCACTTCATGTCCTAAAATGTACAATAGCAGCTTTATCTCCGGCACTCCTCTCCTGCAAAGAGCATTGGAGAGGAACACTTAGTAACCCCTCTAACTCACTCTGATATGTGCTATCCCCTGTGTGTGTGTGTGTGTGTGTGTGTGTGTGTATGTGTGAATGCATGCGTGTGTGTGTGGTGCGTGTGTGTGTGTGTGTGTGTGTGTGTGTGCGTGCGTGCGTGCGTGCGTGCGTGGTGTGTGCGTGCATCCGTGCATGCGTGTCCCCCCCCTACGTGACCAGACCTCCTGAGAGACAGCTTCAGTTCAAGGCCAGGCTATGGTGGTCTGTCTCTGGGTGTGGCTTCTACAGTCCTCTGGACGCAGCGGAGACCAGCAAGAGACCCTAGTGGAGAGAGGCTGTAGTAGGACCTACAGACAGCAGAAGAGAAGGAAAGACAGATGGACTGAATGACGAATAGGATGAAATTTAGAAATGAAATTAGGAGAGATTAGATGACTGTAAATGTTTTTGGTCGCACTTTTTGTGTTCTAGAGTAATGCAATGGGTGTTGTTTTACTACCTGCTGGATTATGAATGTTTTAGATGAATTGTATTTAAATGTATAGCACACATACTGTATACTCTCTGTAACAGGTGCAGTACTACGGTAAACTTTATAGTACACCTTTTTCTGGTGAATCAAATTCTTACACCTTTGTTTTCAAGTATGTTGTCCAACCTGCAATGCATATTGATGGTTAAAATTACTATGTTTAGTGTGTCATTATGAAACAAATGGTGGATTGAACTTTTCAAAGGATACAGTTTTGGGCGGTGTTTTGAAAAGTGAAATACTGTTTCAAGAAATGTTCTCAAGCAATGGAGAAAAACTGTGACTATCTCTGGTAAGCTCTCAGTCAGTGAATATGGCTTCTATAGAGAGAGGGAGTAGAGTCAGTTAATATGGCTTTTATAGAGAGAGGGAGTAGAGTCAGTTAATATGGATTCTATAGAGAGAGGGAGTAGAGTCAGTTAATATAGCTTCTATAGAGAGAGGGAGTAGAGTCAGTTAATATGGCTTTTATAGAGAGAGGGAGTAGAGTCAGTTAATATGGCTTCTATAGAGAGAGGGAGTAGAGTCAGTTAATATGGCCTTTATAGAGAGAGGGAGTAGAGTCAGTTAATATGGCTTTTATAGAGAGAGGGAGTAGAGTCAGTTAATATGGCTTTTATAGAGAGAGGGAGTAGAGTCAGTTAATATGGCTTTTATAGAGAGAGGGAGTAGAGTCAGTTAATATGGCTTCTATAGAGAGAGGGAGTAGAGTCAGTTAATATGGCTTTTATAGAGAGAGGGAGTAGAGTCAGTTAATATGGCTTCTATAGAGAGAGGGAGTAGAGTCAGTTAATATGGCTTCTATAGAGAGAGGGAGTAGAGTCAGTTAATATGGCTTTTATAGAGAGAGGGAGTAGAGTCAGTTAATATGGCTTTTATAGAGAGAGGGAGTAGAGTCAGTTAATATGGCTTTTATAGAGAGAGGGAGTAGAGTCAGTTAATATGGCTTTTATAGAGAGAGGGAGTAGAGTCAGTTAATATGGCTTTCATAGAGAGAGGGAGTAGAGTCAGTTAATATGGCTTCTATAGAGAGAGGGAGTAGAGTCAGTTAATATGGCTTTTATAGAGAGAGGGAGTAGAGTCAGTTAATATGGCTTTTATAGAGAGAGGGAGTAGAGTCAGTTAATATGGCTTTTATAGAGAGAGGGAGTAGAGGGTGTACACATAGATTGGTGAGGAAGGAGAAGGACTGTCTCTCCTACACCTGAGAGAGAGACTCTCTCGTGAGGAGGAGGGAGGAGGAAGCTATTAAGCAGTCATGAGAGGGTGCTCAAGTCGAGCCTGAGTAGTTTCTCAACTGATAGTAGATGTCTCTCTGTGTCAGAGCTCCTCAATGCTCCCCTTGTTTCTGCTTATCAGCACTAATTAAAACATTTAAATTCCTCTGGCCGCACTCTCGGGCTGGAGGAGTGTGTGTGTGTGTGTGTGTGTGTGTGTGTGTGTGTGTGTGTGTGTGTGTGTTTGAGTGTGTATGTGGGAGAGATGGGAGTTGAGAGCAGTTGGAGGGGAAATGTAACAGGTTGGGGGATATCAGTCCATTTAGCTGTCCATCTATGGATAGGAGAGCTCACAAATATTCTCCCTTGTCTGCCAAGAGACAGTCTGTTCCCACACACACACACACACACACACACACACACACACACACACACACACACACACACACACACAGCCATTATGTCTAAGGAGAGGGAAATTACACATTTTGATAGTAGTGTGTTCTTTGACAGTAAGGCATTTGTGTAAGTGTAGCCATATCTGCTTGGGTTGAGAATCCGTCACTGACCTTACTTCTAATTTCTGTATCTGTAACCTAACCCTATATCAGCCACACATAATTAATGAGAGTTAAAGGTTGGAGATTGTGTGTGTGTGTGTGTGTGTGTGTGTGTGTGTGTGTGTGTGTGTGTGTGTGTGTGTGCGTGCGTGCGTGCGTGCGTGCATGCGTGTGTGTCTGTGTCTGTGTCTGTGTGTGTGTGTGTGTGTGTGTGTGTGTGTGTGTGTGTCTGTGTCTGTGTCTGTGTGTGTGAGTGTGTGTGTCTGTGTCTGTGTCTGTGTGTGTGTGTGTCCATTTCTGTGAATGCTGTGTCCATTTATGTTGCAGTTATCCTATAAAATATTTCTCCAGATACTGTCTCGGTTTCAATCATTACATGTGACCAGGCTTACTTTCCTCATGATCTAATGGAATGGTATCTAATCACACTGTAGGTCCATTGGTCTGGTGATAACTTACCCTCATCTCTCCATCCCCTGGGTGGGCTCATTTCTCAGGTTGACCTTTCTAATCCTCTCCATGGCCCCTCCCAGCGCTTTAGGAAACATAGAGCTAGGATGAGCAGATCTGTCAATCCCTGTAACCACAATACCGTGGAAACCACCATGATAGAATTACAGGTTCTTATAGAAAGGGAGTGGTTTTTTTCCCATGAATTTATATAAATGTAAAGAACACCCTCAATATCTTTAAGATTTGTGGCAGATTATTAGATCAAAGCTGTAGTGTGAAAATGCCATTTTGCTAATACCACAAACGTGTTTTTTTCATATTAATATCTAATTTGTATTTGCTACATCAACACTGGTTGATTCTTCACTGATTGAGATGATATCTTATGATTGTATGGAATGGAAAGCATCAGGCTGACTTACAATGTAATTCTATTTACAAAGAAAAGTCATTGGGGGGAAAGTGTGCTTGTCTGTGATGGATACTACATTTCAAGGGGGAGTTGATGTCTTATGGTTTGACTGTAAATGTTTACATTCCTACATGCAGTGATGCTATCTGCTAATAGTTTCTGGAACAGGCCAAAAGAGTCCTCTGGGTGGGATTATTTGTGGTGTGTGTGTGTGTGCGTGTATGTGTGTGTGTGTGTGTGTGTGTGTGTGTGTGTGTGTGTGTGCGTGTGTGTGCGTGCGTGCGTGTGCATGCGTGTGTGTGTGTGTGTGTGTGTGTGAATGTGTGTGTGTGTGTGTGTGTGTGTGTGTGAATGCGTGTGTGTGTGTGTGTGTGTGTGTGGTGTGTGTGTGTGTGTGTGTGTGTGTGTGTGAATGTGTGTGTGTGTGTGTGTGTGTGTGAATGCGTGTGTCTGTGTGTGTGTGTGTGTGTGTGTGTGTGTGTGCGTGTGCGCGTGCGTGTGCTTGTGCGTGTGTGTGCCCTAATGTGGCTAGAAGACAGGGTCACAGGGAAACAGCTCTCTCTTTAAACAGAGGTATTAACCATGACCCATCTCCTTCCTGAGTCCTGGCCTGTATCTGCCCTGGGCCAACGCATTAACATCACACACACACACACACACACACACACACACACACACACATCTTTACCAAACGTCAATGCCATGTGAGATCTTTAATGGAAAGATTCATTCACATGGTAGTCATGGTGACAGTTGTTGTATACAAATGATCTAGTCTTTGCTTTACAGAGCTAGAACCTAGAAAAAAAGAATGACTATTGCAGAAGGCCTATGAGGAAACGTGTATGTCATTTCACCTTTTCATTTGTGTGAGATTCCTGTGTCAATGAGCCTGGCTCTTAGGGGAGCACCCTGGCACAGCACAGACTGGCGTAGGCAGGGTGAGGACTGCCGTTCAAGTGTATCACAATGTTACCTTGTCCTAACTTTAGTGCATTCCTCACAACTAATAGTGGCATTATTGTAGCAAAGACACCAAAGACAACAAAGGATTAGTGTTTTCCACAGCGATTAATACATCCATCACCGCATGTCAATGGCCTTTCTTCTGTTATGATCAGGAGGCATTGACGGTCTAGACATTTTGTTGAAACAGGCAGTAGTCGACTGCAGCTTTCTCTGTCTCTGTCTGTCTGTCTGTCTCTCTCTCCCCTCCTCTCTCCCTCTCCTTTACGAGCCTATTCACGCCGGGCTGCGGTGAAGCGTGAAGACGAAGCCTGACTCGCTCTCAGAGGGAATGTTTACATACTTGTGCATTACATATTTATACATAAACACAGACACTCACTAGCTCACTCAGGTCTTTTTTTCTTTTTTTTTCACCGACACAGAGAGTGGGTACAGGGATTGGACTTTAAACAGCTTAATCAGAGGAGGGTTAGGGTAGGGAGACGGATAGCTGAGGTTGAAGGGTGGGCTGCAGATCCTGGGGTTGGAAGTGAAGGAGCTTCAGAAGGGAGGGGACATTTTTGTGGAATGAAATGCAGCTTCTCTCTCTGCAGGATGAAGGTGAGGTGAGGCACTGTGGGGGGTAATAATAATAATAATAATAATAATAACAATAACAACAACAATAACAACAACAACAATATCAAGAAGAAGAAGAAGAAGAAGACGACGAGGAAGAAATAGAAGAAGAAGAAGACGACGAGGAAGAAGAAGAAGAAGAAGAAGAAGAAGAAGACGACGACGAGGAAGAAATAGAAGAAGAAGAAATAGAAGAAGAAGAAGAAGAAGAAGAAGAAGAAAAAGAGGGAGCGAGGGTAGAGGGAGCAACCCAGTTTCATGGTTGTTGCACTCAAATAAATGGGCTGAAGAGCGACTGTATTGGGAGCTCGCTGTCAGTCAGCATATGGAAACAGCATGTTTCATGTTTTAGACATCCATTAAAATCTGCAACAAACTGTTTCTTTAAGGCTGGGTCCAAAATAAAGATGCTGGCGAGTTTAGCTGGAACTATTTAGCCAATGTTTTTCAATGTTAACCTATGATAGTGCCAATAAAGTGCCAATCAATACAAGTCATTTTCCAGGACTGTGACCTATAGATGAGGTACTCTGTGTAAATGTCAATAAATGGGACATAACGATGATGGATGTCATCGTTAGTCACATGGCGGTCATAAAGTACTCTTCCCCAGAATACTGTTGCGTACAATACCAACCACTGACAGCTTTAAGTAGTTAGCGTCATCTGAGGGAGATTAATGAAGATTGGGCAGCTGTCAGTGTGGGGCATAAAGTGAGTCTCTGCTCTGCTCAGGCCAAACAGGTTGTTGTGGTTGTAGTGCAGGCCCGGGGTGGCTAATCGGGAGGATCTGGAGTTTTCCCGGTGGGCCGGTCTGGTTTTGGGCCGGTTTGGGCCGGTTTTCAGTCATGGTAGTACTTGCAAGCCGATACCGTTCTGGGCGGCTGGGCCGGTACCATTCTGGGCCGATACCATATAAATAGGGTGACCAGATGTCACGGGGCCGGTGTCCATCTAAGCGCCGCAACAAAGCACTGACATGTTCAGTTGCAGCAGAACGTCTTCAGCCTATCAGGAAACAGCATTCATGTTCCCATAGCAACGGCCGCACGTGGATATAGGGAGCTGGCTGAATGTGCGAACCACCCGCTGACTCAAAGGGCTCGTAAAGTGAAACTTATTGTGTCAACAATATCTAGTATCAAGTACCCACTCGATATAACAAACAACAGTTTAACAATCACTAAATACTTATAATTTGTGGATTGGATTCACTGTTCTCGTTTGGCTACTGGTAAGTGACCACTTTACTTGTAAACATACTTTTGTCTTAGGATGTGTTCAAAATCCAGGACTGTGTGTTCATCTTTATGTGTTTTTAGCATGTTCATGTTCCCTCAGCATGTTGTGTGATGTTATAAAAACGTAGTTAGACGTTCGTAGCGATGTACCACTGTTAGCCGCTAGCTGTTAACAGCGTTTGTTGCTGCAGCAGAGTGATTTTTCTCCCAGTCTCTGTCTGAGGTGCACCAACATTCAACATACTCATCCTAAAAAAAAAACTGATTTCAAAAGCATTTGAAAGCTTACAATCTGTAGTTTCAGGCTATGTAAAACACTGAAAAATGACTTGGGCAATTGGGCAATTGGTTTATCCTTAACCAGCTGTTATCACTGTCATTGTCTGAATGAGTGCAGAGTTGTGTTTTATGTTTTCGTCTAGTGTGTGCGCGCGTTAGCCTTGACAGCTATGTCAATGCATTTGTGTTGCAAATGGGAGGCAAGTTAGCTAACTAGATAGCCTACATACTCAATCATCTACAGGCCTAACACTGTCAGGCTACTTTTCTTTATTAATATAGTAAATTAATACTGCACTTTGACTTCACTTTCTGCTCCATACAGATACTTTATTGTGAGGTTCACATTCAAATAAAATATATATAAGTTTTTATCTGCATAGTCTATTATTGGATGCTACTGAATAAACCAAACAGAATAGGAAACAGAATGGAAATGCATATATATTTAAACAATTGGATAGACATAGCTCTCAACTCGGCCAGGGGAAGCGGAAGCTACTAGGGGCACCTAAAGTTCGGTCCGGGCCTGTTGAGAGGGTGTCCCACATTGTCCCACACAAACATACTCCTTGTCCCACATTTGGTTTGTTGGGACCTGGTTACCCTAGTGGTGTCCAGCAAGGGATTGCTGCTATCACAGTAGAAGGCACAGGTGAGCTGTTGTACCAGTGTGGGAACAATGAAGCAAACCCATGACATAGCATCCTGTAAATGTAGAGAAGACTGTAGAGAACAGTTAGTCCGCTATTACAGACTAAAATACCAAGGTTGTAATTACATGATTTGAATATACTGTAATCGGTTGTGAACTAAAGTGGGCCGGTCTGAGGCATGAAACTCCAGAGCTGAAAATGAGTCCCACTCCGACCCTGGTGTAGTGGACGGTGTGACCTCAGTGTTTGTGGAGCATCTCAGTCATCAATAACAATTGTCTGTGCTGCATGCATAGACTTAGAATTAATTCCGCTTTCATAGGCTCAAACGCTCAAAAGGCATTCAGCTCAAAAGGCATGGGTGTAAGAAGTGAAGGGAAACTGAATAACTGTCCACTCAGGACCTGAGTGGACAGTTATTCAGTTTCCCTTCACATCTCTCAGGATATGTCCTGAGGTCTTGTTTCTTTCCTATATGGTCATTTAGCAGTCCATTTTATTCAACTTCTCACTGCGTCAGTTGAGAAACCACAGATAAACGATAGGCCTAATACAGACCAGATACAGACCAGATACCATGCAGATTTGATTTGGATATTGTTGTCAGAACGCTATAATCACTTCTACCACGGTTGTCTACTACTCTGTGGTGAGGGTGTAGTCTTTTCAGCATATGATTAATGTGTTCTGTCCTGTACAGCCTGGACCTGATGCAACACCGCCACGGTCTATTGACCGTCTCTGACTCATGCAGTGGCGCTGGGAGGTGCAGGAGTAAAGAGGCTACTTTTATAGCCAAAATACGCTACCCAAAACTCAACCCAGTAATCTTATTATTACATGTAATGCTTATTGTTGCTGATTGTATTTGTAAACTATTACACGTGTTGAATTTGTAGAAATGTTAATGCCATGTGAGTTAAAGGTTTTCTTTGGACATCTTCAGGATCTAAAGGCAATGGTGTTACGTATCCTGCTGCACAGAAGTGTAGACCCACATCTTTTCCCATTAATTGTTCACTAGGCCTATATGAGAAGTACTTTCTATTGATGTGTCCATTGTTATGTTTCCTTTTAAATCGTGCCTGTTTGAATGGATAAAACAAACATCATATTGAGGACAATAATAAAACAATTAGGGCTGTATCCACTGTCAAAACAACGGATTTAACGGATTATGAGATCGCTGTCTGCTGTTTACCTATAGCTTTTGATCAGAAATGACATGTCAAAATGGTAATAATGACACATTGTGTCCTATGATGTGATATTCGGGATTAAAATAAGTAGCCTTTAACCTTTATTAACCAGGTAGCCTTACTTGTGTTAAAGAAGGTATGTGAAGGCCGATTGTTAGATATGCTTATAAATACAAATATGAAAATGTAATAATAACTATAATATATTATTATTATTATGGTTTTTTTCTTCTTGTAGACTAGCCTATTGCATCACTTTATCAAAGGCCTAGGTTAGGCCACTAGTCATTTCTAGCCTAATATGGATACTCTTAATAACTTGAGACTAACCTGAATTCGATCATATGTAAAACAAATTAATTTAATATCTGCCGGAAAACAAATAAAAACAGATGTATGCTACATCTGTATAGCCTACATGTTGTTAGACACAGCCAATAATAGAACCACTTACACATCGGGACTATGTCAGCGGCATCTTACCAAATGAATTTTGTCCATCAAAAAGAAACAGTAACAATTTGGTGATTGGCTACAATTAATCTCAATACAGATCGTTCAAATGAATTGATTAGACAGTCGTTCCCGTTCTCACTTGCGCAGAAGTTTGAACAGTGTTATTTGTTCATTGTATTTCAATAATGCATTTAATATCCTGTTTTGGACAGACTGCCCTCAGTTGTAATGAAGATAATCTCAAGATGGTGAAATTGTAACAGTTATGTGTGTTCATGACATTTCGTGAGTTTAGAATGATAAGGTTCTATCCCCGTTTAGGGCAGTTCAGAGATATTGAGCATCAACGTGTTGACATTCCATTATGTTTTGTGAGATGGAACCTTTGTATTTTATGAATTAATAACTCAAAAATGTCAACATTTTAAAAATAACACCACACAGGCATTAATAAACACCTAATGGATCAGATTATGTAAAAAAACTCAATTTTGACAAAAATGGCGATAGAACCTTATAATTCTAACGTCACGATTTAGCCTCTCTTCGTTTCCAGTATAGGCCTGCCCTACACTGGGTGGAAACAAGAAAAACATGAGAAGAAAACTCAATATTTCGTGGACCTGTGTTTTAATTTGTTCTCTCTTGCAAATTCACGATCCTCTATTGCATTTCTAGCACGAAATAATGCAATGAAAATATCGAGCTGTCGAAATGCATCAGAATGTCCACTTTGACAAATCACCGGAAATTAGTTTAAAAACGGGCCCAAACCAGAGTGGATGAAAATAAAATCATTTGAGTCAGTCATTGGATAATTCTTCTGAAATTCTATTATATCTGATCATTGTTTTATAGGCCTAGCCAAGCCCGGATTATCCATATATTGCATCGGGTGAACGCCATGGGGCACCAGCCAATGGGGGGGCACCAAATTATTCGGACAATGAATAGACCTTTAAAATATTTTGGGCACATTTTTAAAATATAGGCTATATTTACTGGAAGACATCCACACAGTCTAGCTATATTTCGTTGATATAAATAGAAGCTGTTCTGTTGTTTGTATATGGTCAAAATGTTGCAGGGTAATTCAAAACAACAAAACAACAATTTCATAGGCCTACATAATACATAACCTAAACCATGTCGATGCATAGTCGTGCATAGAATGTGGCTAAACAAGACCAAATCAGTTCTGCAAAGTTAGCACTGCACAGGCACAGTGACTCAAAATGTTCAATGTGCATGTAGTCAGTCACTCCAGAGAATACAAGTATTTACACAAACGCTTCGAAAAGCTTGGAACCAATTTATATACAGTGTAGTCTTATGAGAAGGCCATTGGAGGTTAATGCATGCCCCCACATAATGCATAACTGTTGGAGAGCCAGGGATGCAAGCAGTACATGTAGGGGTAGTATTGGTATGCCTGGTACAAAGGCAGGCCTGCGGGGTTGGGTGGGTCGTCTGTAGCTCGGTACTGGTTCTGGTTGTCTCTCACCAGCACTTTCACTGCCACTTTCTTGGCCACGGTGGTGCTTGCATGGGTATAGCTACTGCAGGCGACTAGCTCGACCGCCATTTGCCGTCGTTTGGTTTTATATCTCCGGTTCTGGAACCAGATCTTCACCTGTGTCTCGGTGAGTTTGAGGGTCCCGGCCAGGTCCGCGCGTTCGGGGCCGGACAGGTACCGCTGCACGGTGAACCGGCGCTCCAGCTCGTAGACCTGCGCGTGCGAGAAGGCCGCCCTGGAGCGCTTCTTGTTGGACCTGCAGGGCATCTGATGGTCTTCAGTTGTAAACCTGCTATCCCTCTCGTCGTCCTCCTCTTCCTCTGGTTTACCCATATTCAGATCGGATGGCTGTTTGTTGACGGTGTCTGTATTGAGGGATGAATTATACAAAATGAATGAATGGTCTTTATTGTCATTTGTATAGTACAGGTAACGAAATTTAGGAGGGGGGGCTCCCCTGGTAAAATACTAAAAACAAGAAGGGAAAGAGCTGGTTTACATAAATAAAGGCTATGTACACTATCCACTATACTATACTATACAAATAAAACACTGTGCTGTACTCTATGCTATGCTATAAATATCCTAACATTCCCTATCTTGTGATGTATTGGCAAACAGGCGACCTCTTAATGCAGCAAGTCACCCTTCAAGCACAGCATATTTCAACAATCCTTCAAATGATTGTCCGCAAGCACTTATCGTACTCTTGAGGACTCAATACATTATAAGTTCAAAGACAAGCAGATGCTAATACAGTCATCTAATTATTAATATGTTCGTGTGTATTCACACATATCTGAAACACATGGCCCTATTCCTCTGATTTGTGAGACACGACGTGCACGAACTAAACTGTATTTTTTATCATATCAATGGACACGTTTTTGTGTTTCGAAAGTGTTCAATTATACAAAGAGGTCTTAAGTTTTTATTAAATGTATTTTACACGTGTTATTAGTCGTCCAGTGTAGCCCTCATCATCGTGCAGTCTACCCACCTAACATGTCTAATCGAAATCCATTACATAGGCTATTAGCCTATACCAAATATAATACACCAAAAAATACATTCATGTAGCCTACACTAAAATGTGCACTTTAATGTGCACTAAAATATAATACACTAATGTTTGTTTTCTTCATATTGACTGAGAGTGCCTATAAAAAATATATATATAGGGCTACTGATAAACAGTAATGAATTCCAACCGCTAAATCTTGACATTGTAGCATTTGCATTCAGGGTAGATATCTGAGACTGGGTGGAGAGGAAAATTATAAGGTTCTATCTCCGTTTAGGGTAGTTCAGAGATATTGAGCGTCAAAGTTTTTACATTCCATTATGTTCTGTGAGATGGAACCTTTGTATTTTATGAATTACTAACTCAAAAATGTCAACATTTTTAAAAATAACACCACACAGGCATTAATAAACACCTAATGGATCAGATTATGTACAAAACTCAATTTTGACAAAAATGGAGATAGAACCTTATAATTCTAACGTCACGTGGGTGGAGAGGAAAATACCTTTTCTGCATGCCCTGTAGTCAGCCTCCTCCCAGGTGGATTCCTCGCTACAGGACTCAGACGTGATGGGGTTCCTGATGGACTCTGGTCCGGACCGAATACTCCTCTGACCGGTGAGCTTCGTGTGTCTCTCATCCCCGTGGTGGAGCTCATCGCTGTGGACCAAGTGCGTCTCACTGGGACCCCTCCTACCCCTCTCTCGCTTGCCCATTTCGGGGGTCCCACCTGGCCGGTTATAGGGGTCCAGCATTAGCGCGCTGCAGTGTTCAGTCTGATCCCGTGTGGTTGGAAGAATGCTTTCTTGGACGTCTCGTCCCCGGGTGAGGATATCGTTGATGGAGAAAGAAGAGCAGCCAAGCGCCATGGCATTTAGGCCGAATTGGTCAATTGGTCACACCCGGAATTCTTATTGCTCTCACAGACGCTCTTAAGTCGTGCGCTCGCATACAGAGAACGATCCCGACAACAAAAATTCATCCGTTATTGATTCGCCTGTTCTCTCCTCTCCTGGCTTCTTTCGATCGTTGCCCCTGGGTGATTTAATTGCGGTGAAAGTACTCCCGACAGCCTAATCAACAGCCCATGATGTGTCAGGAGCTGTCATGTCTGCATTGAACTCAACTCTCACTACCACGGATAAAGGCGTGCGTGGATTGGTTGACTGTCCTCACAGCCCCTCCCTCATTGGCTGACTGTCCTCGTAGCCCCGCCCTCAGACACACCCTCTGTCTCATCGGGCACTTGACTTTGGACGGATAAACTAAAGGGTAGCCTACTGGGTCATCATACATACAGAGAATCGAAGAAATGATTTGTGTTTTAACAACGAGGAAGGAATTGAGTCACGGTAAATTCACACCCATTTATACAGTTTGACCTAGCTTTTTCTTTTTTTTCTGTAATCAATTATTTATTGCAAAACAGTACACATGAAAAACTCACATTATTACACCAAACAAAATAAGTGTCTGTCCTGATTTTTTCCCCCCCTTATCTTACCCCCCCCCCCCCCCCCCCCCCCCAACTTCACATACAACACAACACAGTTTGACCTAGCTTTTTCTGACAGTTTTATAGGCTACCCCTCCTCTCAACAGTTGAAGGGAGCACCATGCTTTGGCATTCTGACCTATGATTCTGACAGGTCGTACACACGTTGACTAACACTAACTGACCGGTCTGGTCTGATGTGATTTAAATGTGAGCATATGGAAAACAAAAAACACAGGATAGTGGAGACAATGTTACGCTATCGAAACGCTGCTCTCGAAGATCATCCGATGTATGGATGTCATGGCTGTTTGCTCCTTAAGTGACATTCATATCATGCATCCTATCTGTTCAGTAGCTTCAATCTGTACCTTTTTATTAGGTTTTAGAAGAACAAATGCTTGTTTACAGTTCTTTACCATTTCAGGGCATATTTCTGAAAGCACTCTCTCACGCATGTCACTATATCGCTCTGGTATTTGAGCGTTTACTTGCCATTAATAAACAATCTGAAGGATGTATAACACAATGTATGCCTTATGTAGGCTATATTTAACGAATATAAAGCTGCACTTTAACTTTCAGTTATATTCAAACAAAGCAACATGTCATGTTTATGTATACATTACATACAATTATAATTCAAATGTCAAATGAACTGATAAGCCAATTAGTGCAACGTCTGGAGAAAAAAAACGCACATGTGTGAGGATTATATATTGATGACAGGCTTGAGGATCAAATTCGTAGAGACGCTTCAGTCTTTTCACTCATCTAAGAAATGATCACAATAAAAGAAAACACCTGCAGTCTTGCAGCTGGTCCGGGGTATAGGGTTGGCGAGTAAACAGCGCCATGCTGTGGTGGTAAATGGTAATAGTGTAAGCCATCTAGGTTGCTTTGCTCGGCGCTATACCAACAACGGGGAAGGATTCCAGATAGTCCTATGCGGTAGAATGAATGAATGAATGGTCTTTATTGTCATTAATATAGTACAGGTACCAAACAACGAAATTTAGGAGGGGGGGCTCCCCTGGTGCTAGGAAAAAAATACTAAAAACAAGAAGGGAAAAGAGCTGGTTTACATAAATAAAGGCTATATACACTATCCACTATACTATACTATACAAATAAAACACTGTGCTGTACTCTATGCTATGCTATAAATATCCTAACATTTCCTATCTCTGAACCTTCTGTACACGAGGGTTGTCATATTGCACATAGTGTTATTGCACAACATGGGTGTTATTAAGCTGTCAACATCAGGACAAACTTGAAGATAGACACCCTGGCTGTGTTCCATTCCATAGGGATAATCCTGATTCCTTACACACTTACGCACAGGGTGAATCAGCATGTAGTCCACTGAGTAGTACAACGGATTCGTTCAGCCCAGAAGCGTCTTCATCAAACAAGCCTATTTCAATCACACACATATTTGGCGGGCCGTGTACCTTACACTATAGGCCTTCAGTGATATCCTCCCGCAATGACATGCCTTCGAGTAACCTCACCATGACGCTGTTGTCATTCACCACTCACTCCCCTCTCTCATTTATATGACCGACACTGGAAGCTGCCCAACTGAGGGAGAGAGAGAGTAGCAATGATGAATGAATGGTCTTTATTGTCATTAATATAGTACAGGTACCATACAACGAAATTTGGGAGGGGGGGCTCCCCTGGTGCTAGGAAAAAAATACTAAAAACAAGAAGGGAAAGAGCTGGTTTACATAAATAAAGACTATATACACTATCCACTGTACTATACTATACAAATAAAACACTGTGCTGTACTTTATGCTATGCTATAAATATCCTAACATTTCCTATCTCTGAACCTTATGTACACAAGGGTTGTCATATTGCACATAGTGTTATTGCACATTCATTTAAAGTGTCGCAGTTTGCAGGTTTGAAATGTTCACAGTTGTGTTTCAGTATTGCACTTGATTACAATCTAATAGCTGCCATCAAATTGTCTAGAAATGATGTTAATGAACATGTGTATTAAATTATATAAATATCATGTTCTGATTGGGCAATCTCTAGGCCAGCAGAGGCGGCCTCTGCACACAACAAATGTAAGACAAACCAAACATTCGCCAGACAGTTAGTAAACAGGCCGTATAGCCTATTAACAAGCAGTGGCCCATTTTAAGTTAAATGGTAGGCAGGCCTATACAGCTATAGCTAGTTAGTTAAGTTAAGTTAGCTGTAGCCTACTAAGTAGTCTTAATATTGGCCAGTTAACGTTAGTTGCATATTATCCTTATTTATTTAATATCAGAATATGTGAAAAATGAAAAATACTATAAGGACAAATAGCTATATTGGCTGCAAGTCACTTCGAATTGGATTGGAATCTCCCTTCAAATGCCTGAAATAGCCGGTGTAGCCTAGTGCCCTGCGCATTTCCTTATATATTTTCCTGTCATGAGTTTACATTCTTCTACTCTCCTGTCTCCCTTTCGAATCGAGATTGAGGCTATAAAAGATCAACAAACGAATTTAACTGAATTAAATTACACCTCCAGTCCCTCCATAACCACACACACACCCACCCACACCCACACATCCACACACACACACACACACACACACACACACACACACACACACACACACACACACACACACACATCCACCCACGCACACACACACACACACACACAGTCACACACACACACACACACACATACACACTGGATCTCTCTCTCGTATTTTCTATATTGTGCAACGGTTGTCAGTCAGGCGTACCTTTCAATGACTGGATGGATGTGATGAGAGATCTTGCTCCTCGTTTTGTTTTGTTTTTGTCTCTGCTAAAGAGCGCACACCAGCCTGGGCTAAAACAAACATAAACCGACAGATATTTATTGTGCCATTTCATCATCATAATATTTTGTCTATATGCTGCTAGGCTATAAGCTACAGCCTATAATGTCATTGAATTGCATTTCAAAATCAAATACAATTATCAAATTCATGCATGCTGAATTGACTATCATATCTGGTTTAGTAGGCCTATATTGTGAATTATTAAGTATCTTGATGAGTGAATGCCTTTTGAAAAGGCGTAAAGTGGAGCACCCACCATGCACATGTCATAAGACCTATCAGATGGGATGGGATAGCTGAGGCCTTTAGCTACTCCAAGACGTTTTTTTCTTCTCTATATTTGGCCTTTGTTCTTTGGGAACCTCTTCAGTGTTGCCATGGGCAACTTTGTTTTTCCACCGTGCGCTTGGTGATGGGCCGCGATCTTTGGCAGCGATATACAGTGCCTTGCAAAAGTATTCACCCCCCTTGGCTTTTTACCTATTTTATTACATTACAACCTGTATTTTAAACATTTTTTTAAATCAGAATTTTATTTGATGAATCTGCACAAAATAGTGTTAGTTTTTAAATGAAATGAGAAATATATATATAAAAAAAGAATTTAAAAAAATAAAGAACTGAAAATTGGCATGTGCATATGTATTCACCCCTTTTGTTATGAAGCCCCTAAAAACTTCTGGTGCAACCAATTACCTTCAGAAGTCACATAATTAGTTAAATGAAGTCCACTTGTATGCAATCTAAGTGTCACATGATCTGTCAGTATATACACACCTTTTCTGAAAGGCCCCAGAGGCTGCAACACCTAAGCAAGAGGCACCACCAACCAAACACTGCCATGAAGACCAAGGAACTCTCCAAACAAGTCCGAGACAAAGTTGTTGGTAAAAAGCCAAGGGGGGTGAATACTTTTGCAAGGCACTGTAGATAGCAATCACGGTTCGCTTGTCAGAGCAGCCTGGTCCTTAGGCATCGCCGTCCTGTCGCCATCTCTATTGACACTGGGGACTCTCCGACACTTATCCTGCTGACACATGCAGGTATGTACTACCGGTAATGCAGTAGCCAGGGGAAGCGGCCAGCTTCTATCAGTGCAGAGAGACAAACACCTTGTTTACGTTTTCATCCATCAATAGCGTCTGCGTATTCGGTTAGACGTGAGCTTAGAATGATAAGGTTCTATCTCCGTTTAGAATGATAAGGTTCTATCTCCGTTTAGAATGATAAGGTTCTATCTCCGTTTAGGGTAGTTCAGAGATATTGAGCGTCAAAGTTTTTACATTCCATTATGTTTTGTGGGATGGAACCTTTGTATTTTATGAATTACTAACTCAAAAATGTCAACATTTTTAAAAAATAACACCACACAGGCATTAATAAACACCTAATGGATCAGATTATGTAAAGAACTCAATTTTGACCAAAAATGGAGATAGAACCTTATAATTCTAACGTCACGTAGACGAACGGCGATTTAGTGGGGTTTGTGTTTAACTGTCTGCAGGCCTGAGCAGTAAGGCTACTTGACGGGTTCCTTGCTAGACGATCAAAGCCTAGGCTATAGTTTGTTTTTCTATAAACCCAAACCCACCGGTCTCCATCCTGTCAGTATTAGCGGGCGCTGCCTGTAATGAAAGACCGTCGTTTCCAATTGTATGAATGAAGCTGCAGAGAGAGCTGCATGGAGAGATTCAGCTTTTAAACGTTTTAAACGTATAAAAATGTCATTGACAATTGTTCCTAGAAAATGAATTAGGCCTATATGAGTAATGATTAATATGAACAGGCAGGCAATATCATAATACGAGTAGAATATTAATAACAACAACAACAATAATAGCAATAGGCTAACAATATGCATAATTATAACAATAATATAATATATGATTCATAATGTTATTATTCGTCCTTAATGAATGTATGCTAATACATCATAACCACAAAAATAATTATTCTCATTCTCAATTATTCTCATAACAATCTTATTCCATAAACTAGGCGCACATGTTCCGTTCGGGAGATAATTTTTTGGGGGGAAATTATAGTAATCTAAGAGCAATATACTATAGCTACACTACTAGACAATACGTCTAATATGTTTGTATTAAGACAACTGGACTATGCATAGGCTACATGTCAATTCGTGGAAGATGTCACATGCATCCACAAAACCAAGCGCAGGCGCAATTAGTGATTAATTAATCACTAATTATTATTGATCAGTTAAGTATAGTGCCCCCATGCATCTTTTGGTTATTTTGTAGGCTATACACACACACGCGCGCACACACACACACACACACACACACACACACACACACACACACACACACACACACACACACACACACACACACGAATGCGACTCCCAAGATACGGTGCTTAGTGCTACAAAGTAATAGGCATCTGTACCCAACAGTTTTTCTTGTTTAATTATTTTACTCACTGTAAACATAATAAGTAGGCCTACATCTGAAAATCTCATATATTTTCTGCGACTATATGGCAACAATACGGGTTGGGCTGTGTGCATCAGGCGGCAACACAAAAATAACCCCAAAACGCAATTTGCGTTACATTTTATTAGGGCATTTCTGTTTATATTCTGTGAAATAATATAATGTATTGATAAGACAAGGACCACGATAGTTTACATGTGCATGAAAAACCTTAATTTTGTATAGATTTAATCTCCAGCTTTTTCGTACCACCATGGCATCCACATCCTGTCACAAACATCCATGATTTTCTGAACTTTGGATTCTCTGTATTCTGAATTCTGTTAAAGCAAATACAATAGGCTTATAGTCAGTGATGTGGCTATACTCCAATGACGTTTACAAGTGTGTGCCACAGATAATTGCTGCATGCGTCATCACTGGTCACATACAATGGTTTCAATCCTTCCTTAGCACTGGGACATAGCTCGCAGGCTTATATCCTCGACATAGGTCCGGGAATACTGATAGTCAACATAGTCAACACTCATGTCAATGGCTAAAACTCCTAATCCAAGTGGGCCTAAATCACGTCCTCATTTTACAACAGCACCGACCTCAACACCTTCAGATCTCATCATGTTTGACTGAGACGCATGTGTTCGAATCCCTCAGTGGCTCCAAAATACCTCCAAAAGTCGCTAGTAATGTTTGTTAACTGTATTTCTACCAGCTACCATGCGCGAATGCCTTGCAGAGTGCCTTGGCAGGGTGTGGTGGTCGCTGTTCCTTGGGGGGCTTGCGCCTGGGCATGCGAGACACCCAGATTCCCCAAATTCACATTCATGAAGGCATTAGATGCGGTGTTTGGCGCAAGAGCGGGTAAACCCGAGTAAGTGCAAGAGTAAGTGTTAGAATACACCGGGCTGTTATAGGTATAAGCCGGGTAGCCATTGTAGGAATAGGGGTTCGGGGTTCCGACAGTATATGAGGTGTTATTATAGCTCTGTGATCCGGCGAGACAAGGTTTCCCATCCCGAACCAGTACGGGTACAGCCACACGCCTGGGCGGCGGGGGGTGGTGATGGTGGCCCACCATCTCCAGAGTCTTGTCCTGCCGCTGCCGTTTGCATTTGTACCTCCTGTTCTGGAACCAGATTTTGACCTGGGTGGAGGTGAGTTTGAGGGAGCTGGCCAGGTGTTCCCTCTCCGGCGCGGACAGGTACCGCTGCTGCTTGAAGCGCCGCTCCAGTTCAAACACCTGCGCCTGGGAGAAGAGCACGCGCGGCTTCCGTCGGGGGGTCCTCTGCTGTTTCAGGGGTCTCTCCGGGTCGGAGTGCTGTTTCAGGGGTCTCTCCGGGTCGTCACACTCCCCCCTCACCACGGCACCGCTGCAGCTCTCTGGAGAAAGACAGAATGGACACAGCTACAATCTTGTGATATTGCATATTGTATCTTCCAATATGGATTGGATTTATTGCTGAATAGTGTAAAATAGCATGCAATAGTCCGTTTTGGCAGCTTTTGTTATGCAAATCGAAATGCCTTACATTAAAACATTACATTACATTAACATCTAGTACACGAAGTAGCCTGTATTGATGGTCAATGACACATATTTCAGTGTGGTTTACTGATAGTTAAAATAACCTTTACATCCACAATTCATCGTGCATTTGACTTCAAATTGGTCTTTCAAGATGGAGACCATGCACCACTTCTTGCATTGATGGTATGCCTTCAGCAGATTGTTTAAGATCAGCCTATTTTCATTGATATCTAATCGAAATAAATAGGTAATGCCCATAGGTTTGGCATAATATTCTTTAAAAAGAAAATAAGAAAAAAATATACAGGATAAACACATAAGCTTTAAATTTGAAGAATGTGCATCTATTGAATTTTCCATTTAACTGATAACCAGACAACGCTTTCAGTAGCCTACTTATATTTGTAATATAAAATAATCACATAATATTGAAATACTATCGTCTACACTACAGTTAATAGGCTATTTCTATGTATTTAGACAGGTTATCCCGTCAAAGATTTATTATGATAAATGTGTCTTCCATATAAGACACTGATTATCTACAAGCGTACAAAAGGCCAATCATTAAACTGATCTATAGTTTAAAACAGAACTGAATAACAAACGTTTATTCTAGCCTATATAAAATTTGCTTTTCATAAAAGAGATAGCAATCATATTGGAGATTTAGTAGAGAGATTAAAAGTATAGAATAGACAATCAAGTGTCCTGTCCTGTGCATATATACTCACTTGTTTCCAGATCCTCCTTCTCCATCTCCAGACTGGTGTCAGCTGAGTGTCCGTGCAGCGCTGAGTGTGGGAACATGTCAGCGGGTAGACCACCGGACTGCACCAGCCGGTGGTCTTGCGGTGTCAGAGCACTCAGGTACGACATCCTCTCCTCTCCCTCCGAGAGTCCGGGGCTGTGGCTGGGACTGTCCCTAACGTCCAGCAGCATGCAGGATGGGGGGGATTGGGGGACGGACCGGTGCTGCAGCAGTGGCCCCGGCTGGAGGAGTGCACCGAGGAGGCCCAGACCAGAGGATTGCTGCTGGAGTTCCAGCTTCAGAATGTCCTTGACAGAAAAAGGCGTGGTGGATGAAGATATGCATGCGGGACTCGGCAGCATTATGATCACCTCCTGTTGGGTAACATGAGGGGGAAATTATAGGCTTTAGTCCAGCTCAAGTGGATCAGTCGAGCATAAAGAACTTCTCAAGAAGGTATTTGTTTGGATAACCAGCAATTTAAGAGTAAACTTACAGGTCCAAAAGGGGGTCGATTCGTCTACCCTGCATGCGTAAAAAAAAAAAAAAAAAAAAAAAAAAAGCGGGCTATAGAAAGGATCGTTGCGCGCCGCTTGTTTTTCATGGAGACAGGGTCCCACGACTGGTTTGCCTCGGGATGTGACAGCTCTCTCGCTCAGCTGCGGGTGTGTTTAGGTGGGAGAACTGAGACAGACTCCGTGTCTGTTTGGTTGGGACGGGACGGGTACATCAAGAGAGGCTACAGCCCTCTCTGTTTCAGTGACGTCATGAGGCGGGGGCGGGATGTAGCCCCCCCCTGTCCCCCCCCCTCTCTCCTTTTCCCTCTGTGTGTTGAGAAAGAGATTAGAATACTCTAGCAATGTTTTGTGTAGGCTAATCGGCCCTCTATTCTTCTATTACTGACAGGTAGGAGACCCGCTTTGACTATAAGTTTCATGTTTATGAAAGGTATATATGTGCGTCCTAATTACATATGCACTTCATAATCATTTATAGATCGAGGCCCATGGGAAAATGAGCTTGTGCAGTTAGTGGGCTGCTTATCAATAAGACCCGCATCTGCTGATGTGCAGCTGAATCTGGCAGAAGAGGAATATAACTCTATTCATTCATTAGATTACATCAGATTAGTTTATTAGTTTATATTTATTGTCATTGCAGAATACAAGTATACCAGACAACTAAATGCAGTTTAGCATCTAACCAGAAGTGCAAATAGTGTATAGTGCAAAGATAGTATAGACAGTGTATACAAAATAGGATATAGAGTTATGAAATGATATAGTATGATAAGTACAATTAGTAGATATAAGAGATGCATACAATAAACGGTACAGTTATGGCATGTACAGATGTAAGTAGAGACTAACATGAAAAAGTAGGTATGTGCAAAATATGTGCAAAAATATTGTATGTGCAACAGCAGTAGTGATGATAGGCCTAACCAGCTATCTGTTGGCATCTCTCTCCTTTCCGTTTTCTCTCTCCCTCTACGACTACTCTTACCATCACAGACTCTGAGGCTTTCATCCTTTCCTCTCTTGACAATCCTTGCGATCCTTAATCCTTGAGATCATTGAGGCCGTATAGAGAAAAAGATGTAGCCATTCTACAGAGCCAGAATTACTATGACCAACACTAGTGTTCATTTGGGTTAGTTTGAGCAAAATGTTGTCAACAGCTATTTGAAGTTTATGGATTTCTGAGCTGGAAAGCTCCGATGAAACTATTTACAATTTTGTCTTAAATTCGACTGATCTCATATTCGCGCAGAAACAAAGACGTACAACGAATGTCGAACGAATCAACAAAACGATATCCCTTTATTTTACAGCCCTGTGTCAGTTTGTATTTACTAAGAAACTATAATTATATAGTTACGTGGTAATTTCTGATACTTAGGCTACCTAAATAAATTGCAGCACGACTACTAAATTGCACAACGTGGTGCTTGAGTCAGTGATTCTAAAAGAAAAAACGTCTGTTAAATCATCAGGTAATAATACAAATGTATATAGGCCTATGTTATAAGAGAACGAAAATGACGCATGGTTAAGCTTTCATTGTTTGTCATTTACAGGCCTACACATTATACATTATTATTATTATTATTAATAATAATAATACTAATAATACATATTATTATTACAATTAAAATAAGTATTATAGACCCGCCGAGAATTGTTACCATCGACCAAACCCAAACCTAGATAGGCTATTCTTCTGATAGCAGTCCACTATGACCTCTCTGAAGAGTAAGTATTAAGCTGTTTGAGAGAAGGGATACATCCTAAAAAAAAACTGCCCAGTGCTGAGTGTAGCCTGTGTTGTTTAAAGTAGCCTTTACAGTTATAGCAGGAGTCAAAACATGAGTGTTGGAAGACCCTCTGTCAGTGCATAGGTCAGATTTAGAGTTATGGTGCTCAAAATAATTCCCTGTCCTTTTCGGCAACTCAAAATATATGACATAAAACGTAGTTTTGTCTTCTTCTAATGAACAATAATATTACAAAATACAACTAAAATGTTGCCTTTTCAGGCAAACTCCGAGTAAACTGCACCTGAGTTCCAGAGGGCCACTGTGCTGAAATGCTACACCTTTCTCGTCTATAGTGTCCAAGTACAGGCGCCAGGGACAAAAGCCCATCGCTCCTAAACCGTGGGGGGGGGGGGGGGGGCTTGGGGGGGGGGCTTGGGGGGCTTGGGAACGCGGTTTAGAGTATTACGTACTATCTGTCCACTTGTAATTCCAAAACAATGTATTTCATTGCTGTTTAAATGTCTGTTTGGATGTGGTAATAATGTGATAACTCACAGCAGGAAATGTGAACCAGCAAACCCAGAACACTGTATTTGGGTTTAATTTATTGGCTCGTAAAAACACAACCGCGGTGAGCCAAGGTTTATTCTTCTCTGTTTATTTACACTATCATACTTCACATTTACAAACCATGCAGTTGTTGTACTAGATCGTGCTATGGTTTGGCTTTTATACCATTGGCCTAAATGGAGTCTGACCGTGTGCGTTCAATAGCGCGAGGCAGGTAGATATTATCATATTATGGTTGCTGAAGATATCCTCCATCCATCAAACGATATCTGTATACTGCTGACATCGAGATCCATGGCGGCAAGGTGTGACGTAATGGGTTTAGGTTGGGCCAGAAACTCAGGCTTTGGTTGAGCATACCTCAACAAACCCCTCGAACCTTCTATTTCAAGGCGTGAATTGAATTGAGGAAATTAATTAAATTAAGTTAAGTTATGTTGATTTGGTATAGATACAATTCGAATTGACATCCATATTCAATTCAATTCAATTCAACTGTATTCGCCATGTGCAGTGCATAGGAACATGGCTTGGTATTCTACCATGCTAAACAAGCTCCAGCTAGAAGACGTTGTTCCACCTGTCACCTGGCCCATTACAGAGCCCACTCTTGCCCTCTCGCCTCTATGGTCAGCTAAGCGTCACGGATCATTGAGAGAGAGGCACCTCTATTAGCAGTGCAGCCTGCCGCCTCTGTGAATTGGGTCATAATTAGTCCCAAGGTATCAGTCTATTACTATTACTACTACTACTATTATTATTATTAGGCCTATTATTATTATTATTATTGTTATTATTATTATTATTAATAATAATAATAATATTATATGTATATAATATAATATAATATAATAGTATATATAATATATAATATTATACTATAATAATATTATTATTATTATTAATAATAATAATAATATTGTTACTACTACTATTATTATTATTACTATTATTATTATTATTATTATTATTATTATTTAGTAGTAGTATAGTAGTTGTTATCAGGACTATTATTACTATGTCAATTAGGCCTAGTGTTATTACTCAATTATAATGTATTATTAGGACTATTATTATTATTATTATTATTATTATTATTATTATTATTATTATTATCAGTAGCTGTAGCAGCCTATAGCCTACCACTACTAGCCTAGGGGTAGGCCTGTAGCCCATCTGATGAAGCTGGAATAGATCACTCTGCAGTGACAGCGAGGCTCTTCTTTCTCCCATTAACGGTAGTTTCCTGGATGGACGGCGGCGTTATCAGCTCTCTATCTCTCTATCTGCCTAACAGTGTCTCTGTCATGCCGCTTAGTGTTCATGCTGTCTGCTAAAGCCCTCAGCTAACCCTAACCCTTTATCCCACGTGTAGTCCTGCATGTCCAAGCATCGGTCCCCTGACCACAGAAGTCCACGAAACAAACAATTAAAACCTCACTTATAATATCGTGAGCTTAGAATGATAAGGTTCTATCTCCGTTTAGAATGATAAGGTTCTATCTCCGTTTAGAATGATAAGGTTCTATCTCCGTTTAGGGTAGTTCAGAGATATTGAGTTTTACATTCCATTATGTTTTGTGAGATGGAATCTTTGTATTTTATGAATTACTAACTCAAAAATGTCAACATTTTTAAAATAACACCACACAGGCATTAATAAACACCTAATGGATCAGATTATGTAAAAAAACTCAATTTTGACAAAAAATGGAGATAGAACCTTATAATTCTAACGTCACGATTTATATAAAAAAAAGAAATAAACAAACAAAAACATAACTTCCGGTTGACCATTTAGAATCAGGCTAATTACTTTCTTTTAAGGAGACATATTATTTCACAAACAAATAACGAAATTAAAATACAATTATATACATATTAACCATGATACGATACTACACATTTGCACAACTCTAGGCATTCACAGCAGCGCGTTTTCGTCCTCATAACGGAATGCCCGTTATCGGTGATCCTCGCGTGCCACCGGCAGCCCCGACGCGCCGAGCTCAGATGTGTGTTTACGGAGCGGAAGGGCCTGCTTCCTCCGGCCGCTAACAGAACCCAGGCCTCTGGACGGTGTCAACGGGTCGGACGATGGTAAATGTCCATGCCGCCCACGCCAATACATCATCTTCAATTATTCTTCATCACGATGAGGTAGAAGGTCAGGCGAACTTAAGACAGAGGCGAAATAGGACAGGAAGGACATTGACTGACCACAAACTTACTTTATACTTTCGAGTTAAGTCGTGAGGTTAGAATTATAAGGTTCTATCTCCATTTTTGTCAAAATTGAGTTCTTTACATAATCTGATCCATTAGGTGTTTATTAATGCCTGTGTGCTGTTATTTTTAAAATGTTGACATTTCTGAGTTAGTAATTCATAAAATACAAAGGTTCCATCTCACAAAACATAATGGAATGTAAAAACTTTGACGCTCAATATCTCTGAACTGCCCTAAACGGAGATAGAACCTTATCATTCTAAGCTCACGAGTAGTTGCAGTAACAACAGTAATAGTAAAAGCTACACCAATACACATTTGATATTGATTGTGACTGTGACCATAATGACACAGAAGAACGTAAATCCTTCATCAATTTACTTACAGCCCACATCAATTTACTCACAGCCTATGTGGGCATGTCTAACTCCCATAATTAGACATGAATCAAATACATTCATGAAATTGTTAGTGACTGTGACGGTACCTTTTGAGTTATATGATGTTGAGTTCTCGCCTGGCGCCTGGCGAACTTAAACATGTTTGTTCCTGCTCCACCCTGTTCTCTTTCCCTTTGTATGTAACGAGAGCAGGGTAACACGTGCACACACTCCCACACGCGCACACACACACTCACGCACACACACACACACACACACACACACGCGCATGCATGCACGCACGCACGCACACACGCACACGCACACACACACACACACACACACACACACACACACACACACACACACACACACACACACACACACACACACAGCAGAGTAAACCTGCAGAAGCAGACTCGTTAGCTGCAGAATGACAGGTGTATAACTCTCTCAGTATTTGTGGGTCTGAGAAATCACTACAGGACGAGGGGTCGAATACTCACCAAGACACTACATCCCTCAACACGATTAGGGAGGGTTTGATGGCTGCATAATGTCATGTAATTACCTATCCTCACAAGCGTCTCAAGCATTTTTTTGCCTCACACCTTCCACAAAATAGAAGGTACATAAGACACAATGACACATTAATGTAGATCCATTGCTTCAATGCCTTTTTTGAAACTTTGGAAAGTGTTTTGTTGTTAAGCTTTTGATGAGGAAAAAGAATACTATCACACTGTCAAATAATTGAATAGAATAGACATGCTATAGATCATGCTTTTGTTCTTCACTTCTTTATTTGTTGCTTTGGAGGGAGTGAGATGTGGCACATCAGTGTTTTGAGGGCCAGAGAGTGTGCGTGTATAAGGCCCAGCCTCTCAGCCCTCCTAATGTCCCGGAAAGTGAGTCTTATCAGCAGCCCTTGTGAGGGGTTGAGTAGCCGAGCCCAGGCATGGGCCATTGTGCCTCTGCCTGGGCCAGGGTGACGGATGGCCTCCCTCTCTCTGGAGGAAAGGAGGAGGCCAGAGTGGAGCCTGGGACCGGAGTTCCAGTGCAGCCCAGCTGTCGCCCACTCACAAATGGTGGATCTGGAATGGGTCGTGGCTTAAGTTCAGGTAGTGGCTAGTAACGTTGTTTTTTCTTAATGCAAATGTGTTGGATTATTAGATGGAAGTTAGCATGGCTTCATGAGGGTCAAGTTTGTGAACCCCTGTCCTCCGCACAGGGGGGTCAGTCTGTCTGTCGAGCCAGGGAGGAAGTGAGATCGGGGTAGTCTGGGTCTCCTGCTCCATGACCCCCTGCCCCTCTGCCCAGACCCGTATACCCTTCTGGGACTCATAAATTGTCCAGCTGTAGTTCTCTCTCAGACGGCCTTGCTGCAGCAGGTGTGTGTTTGTATATATGAGTGCTAACAGGGGGGATGTGAGGGCTGTAATGTCTGTGATCTACGGCGTTGGGAATGTAGTTCAGGAGGAAACATGTAACCTAAATAATATGCTTATCCTCTCGGCTGCCATACAGACCATGTAGATAAAGATACTGCAGAGAAAAACACAGCCAGATATGAGGTGAATAGGAAGCCTGAGCCAGGGGTCCAGTCTTTACTCTGCAGCATTTCCAGTATCTATAAAACATCTGTCTGGCCACCAATGTGAACGATAAAAACGAAAGGTTGTAGTGAGTTCATCTGGCCACTGGCATGCAGGACGGTTTACAGTGTTTGTCTGAAAAACGTGGCTGTTATGAACTTCTTAGGGGATGAAGATGTTGTTGGGTTTGCACGCACACGCGCACACACGCACACGCGCACACACGCACACACGCACACAGACACACACACACACACACGCACACACACACACACACACGCACACACACACACACACACACACACACACACACACACACACAGACACACAGACACACACACACGCGCGCCTCCTATGAGGTAAACATCCCTCTGAGAACATGCTTGCGTAGCTCACAGCAGCTTGTGTGGGTTCTCTATCAAACTGACAGTTTGTTTTGGTATTAGGCCATTTAGGCATGACCCCTATTCTTAAGCATTAAAGCTTATAAATACAGTACTGGGAAAGTATAATTGTATTTCTGCCAGTGACAACGCTGACCATTTAATGGTTCACTGTACCAGTAGTATACCATCTAAAATGTACCAGGTGTTTGGGGCAAAGGACACATTGAGGCCATGTATGTGGTCAACTATTTCCTTGTGTTTGTTTTTTTCATTTCATGGAGACATCCAGCCAGAACAGGAGTCCACCACTTCCTCTCTTTGTCTCCCAGTAGCATATCTATACAGAGCTCAGGTCTGGCCAGTCAGAGCTCGCCAAACACCACATACATCAATTACTGTTGTAAAACAGAATTGAAAAGAGCAGAAGGTAAAATGTTCTCTGCTCCACCCATTCCTTTCCAGTGACTGAATGTGAGTAAAGGACTATCTCCATGCATAGCAACTCTATTATGACATTAGACAATGATGCCAGAAAACCACTACTAAATGGTTTATAGCCCCTCCATACAGTAAAAAAAAAACTTTAGACTATCTAAATTATTGTCATGTTTGGTCTGTCTTTTCCCCTCACGTGGATTGCAGGCAGCTACAACAATGCAGTTGTACTGGTTGTCAGTGTAACTTCCATACACCACTCTGACACACAAACATCCCCATGTCTATATTTGCATTGCTAAAAATATCTCAAATGGATTGTTGTAAACATGCGATGTCTGTGATTTCTTGTTATATTCCTATTCCTATGTAAGCAGCATTTGCATATTCGTGAGCTCAGAATGATAAGGTTCTATCTCCGTTTAGGGTAGTTCAGAGATATTGAGCGTCAAAGTTTTTACATTCCATTATGTTTTGTGAGATGGAACCTTTGTAATTTTGAACCTTTGTATTTTAATAACACCACACAGGCATTATTAAACACCTAACGGATCAGATTATGTAAAAAACTCAATTTCGACAACAATGGAGATAGAACCTTATAATTCTAACGTCACGTATTGACTGACTAATTGCAAATGCCCCTGCAGTGAGGCACTTCTTGTATATTCAGAGATGTGTTTAGGTATGTACTGTATTAGGTATGTACTGTATTAGGTATGTACTGTATGTACTGTATTAGCTACATAGTAATTGCTTGATGTTGCCCTATTTTGCCATATAGCATACACCTATCCGGCCCTTTTCCTCAAAGTGGTTAGGGACAAGGGGTCGCAATTAGACATTTGGAATTGGGCGCAAGCCTGTTGCCTGCATGCACCTTTGATGAATTCTCAGTGCAAAAGAAAAAAATGGTGGGCTAGGCTACTGCACACACACACACACACACACACACACACACACACACACACACACACACACACACACACACACACACACACACACACACACACACACAAAGAAAAAGAAACATATCAAGCTACTGCATTCACGTGCCATCAGTCACAGGGTGGTCCTCTCCCCTCTCTGTTGTTGCTGTGTCTAGTCCCTTGTTACAGAATTGATGACACTGTCTTTGGAAAACAAACAATGTGAGAGGCTGAAAAGGCAGTCACTCACCACAGCTCCCTGACCCAGAGACACTGAGGCCATTGCTACATGTGAGCAACAGCACAAGGTCTTCACTGGAATGTGACTGTGTGTGTGGTGTGTGTGTGTGTGTGCGCACGCACACTCGTGTTTCTGTTTGATCCATACCCCCGCTAGAATTCAGCCGTGTCTGGGTGCATTTGTGTGTGTCAACTTCCTATAAACGATTGATGATAACCTGAAAACTAAATAAACACATTTTGAGAAAGATACATCTCTTTACAAATACGTCACACAGAAAACGTCAAAACGAAATCAGGTTCGCTATGTGGAAAACAACATGTTCAGGAAATACAGAGAATGCCTCTGAATATTAGCTGACTAATTCACAGATGTCATGATGATGACAGCCACCCCCACCCCTGCCCCCCAGTGTCACTGTCAGTCCCCTCTGTGACTCACCCCTCTCATCTCAGCCCAGACCTTGGCCCCCAAGCCCCCTCAGGCTCCTAAGCCTGTTCTAGGAGATCAAATCCTATAATTGCCAGCCTGACAGTGACAGGTAACACCCTCACCTGGTCGGAAAGAATGAAAACATTGACTGTCAGAGAGAGAGGCAGAGGGGGGTGGGGAGACAGGTGAGAGATGGAGGGGGCAGGGGATGACTGAGGATACTGTACAGTAAATGTCTACTATACAGCCTAATTAGCTGCTCTTTTGCTCTTCTGCTTCTTTTTTTAGTATTTATAAATGTCATACAAGGGTAGGCCTACATAATGCTCTTAACCACCAAGAAGCACTAAGAGGGTAGCACTGAAGCATTGCACACGGCTGCCTTTTCTCTAGTGGAACTGAGAAATGTTACATTTTAATCCAGGGGCTGGGAGGAAAGAGCAGAGAGTGAAGTGGCCTTCATTTATCAAGCACTTCACCTCTGGGAGACAGCTGACAGGGAGTGCGCAAAAGCCTGGATGTTTACACACTGGCTCAACCCAGGCCCTCAGGACAGGACAGGACAGATGAGGGAGTGGTGGTGGGTAGATCCATACACACACTCGCTCAAAATAATGTGCTGGCAAGATTAATGTCGTTGGCATATCAACCCATCGTGTTTGGTTTGGATTGTGATATGCAGACATGTGTTGATGGACGCCAACAGCTCTTTGTGCATCCCAAACGGGGCTGACAGAGGGATTAACAACTTGTATGTGAGTCTTTTGCTGCAGACGTATGGCTTGTTAAGCTTGTAAAGTGCCCGGCTGGCACTTTTTTGGGCAGATTTCAGAGGAGTAAGCTGATTCTAGATGTGGGCATCTCCTACTTGAGGCTAGAAAAATCACGTTGAAGGAACTTGGACACGGTTCAAACCCAGAGAAAGGCCTAGACTGGAAGCAAACCAGTCTAGAACCAATGCCTTCAGTGGCTGTGACTCACATCCTAAATAGCAAGCGTATGGCACAACCTGGTGGGGGGAAAGGGAATTCGTTTCTCAAGGAACAAGGAAGGATGGATTTTTTTGTATTTGGACTCATTGAAAATCATTTATAAATCATTCATAGGTGCATACATATTTTTTATAGAGAAAAAGAGCATTACATTTTCAATGTTAACATGAAGACACTCCTAGGTTCAGATATAGGAAATAGGATATAGGAAAAAGTTAGGATATTTATAGCATAGCATAGTGTACAGCACAGTGTTTTATTGTATAGTAGATAGTGTACATAGCCTTTATTTATGTCAACCAGCTCTTTTTTGTTTTACCTTTTGGCTCTCTTGTTTTTAGTCTTTTTTCCAAGCACCAGGGGAGCCCCCCCTCCTACATTTCGTTGTATGGTACCTGTACTGTATTAATGACAATAAAGACCATTCATTCATTCATTCACTTTAGGATACATTTAAGACACATTTTGACCTCATGATTCACATGGGTTTGGGAATTATATTTATCGTAAATTCCCCACTCAACAGAATAAAAAACATCACTTTTTTGGGGTATAACAATGTGTATTTCTAACACACGTTTACTCATTTTTTTATTTTTTTATTGTAATAACTCCTACAATGTCGTTGTATTGAATTGTCGATATGTTGTGCAGGATATTATTATGTTATGTAGCCTACGCTTTAGATTAATCTCGAATGTGGACAGACAAGCATTTGTGTTGCAGTTTTCAAGATATAGGCCTAAGCAGACATTCTTAATATTATATTGTATATATTTATATATATTATATTATACATTTTGACGCTTTAAACGCTTAAACATGGCTACCACTGGTCGGCTTCAGGGTCACAAGAGATGGACGGATTTTCTGACCAATGAGAAAAGGGCTTTGGTTTTGAGTCTAGCCTCCCTACATTGGCTAAGAGTTTGACTGGCTTAGATATATGTCAATCTCCTAAACAGGGAATGTTATTAGTCAGTTGCCATTGATGTAAAAATAGTTTCGCCCCTCGACCTTTTAATATTCTCATTAGGATTGGCTGTTTTAGGGTCAGCTGATCACTCTTGCCACCGACGTACTCTCTTTGCTATTGGTTGAAATCCCCTCACACCCATTCTCAAGTTGAAGGTGAAAGTCCATTCGGATCTTGTGTATAATAAAAAAAGACAGTTAATGCTTCACCTAACCCTGTTTGTGCATAGACTGACTAAAGGCTTGTTATATCCGTGTTGTTCTCCGTATTCCGTCCCGGCGATATTGAAAATGATGTCGATATTCGGCGAGGTTCCTCAGGCCGCACCGGTGGCTGTGTTTAAACTGTCCGCAGACTTCAAAGACGACCAGAGCCCAGACAAGGTGAACCTGGGGGTGGGAGGTAAGCGATGGTGAATGAATGAATGGTCTTTATTGTCATTAATATAGTACAGGTACCATACAACGAAATTTGGGATGGGGGGCTCCCCTGGTGCTAAATACTAAAAACAAGAAGGGAAAAGAGCTGGTTTACATAAATAAAGGCTATATACACTATCTACTATACTATACTATACAAATAAAACACTGTGCTGTACTCTATGCTATACCTATAAATATCCTAATAGTAACATCTCTGAACCTTATGTACACAAGGGTTGTCATATTGCACATAGTGTTATTGCACATAGTATTATTGCACATAGTCTTATTGCACATAGTCTTATTGCACATAGTCTTATTGCACATAGTGTTATTGCACATATTATTATTGCACATAGTCTTATTGCACATAGTCTTATTGCACATAGTCTTATTGCACATAGTGTTATTGCACATAGTCTTATTGCACGTAGTGTTATTGCACATTCATTTAAAGTGTCTCAGTAACCAGCAGAACAGGCTGACACACGTTAGTTTAGCTCGATGCTTAGCCACGTTGCTATCGCAGCAAGCTGTTCAGAGTCAGACCAATTTCAACTGAGGTTTAGCAGCTCATCAGATCTGGTTTGCAAGATTTTGCTTTCTATTGGAATTGATGAGCTAAGCCAGCAACTCTCATTCTTAGCTTAGTAACCATATCTCTGATCTGACAAGGTCTAACATAAACATTGTGAAAACTACTAGACTATGCAATGGAACCCTTGTTTTGTTTCACCTGTCTAATTACATGTAAACCATCAGATCAGCGATTAGGCCCCACAAGCTATGTTAGAAAGGCAGTGTTCGTGTTGCAGGTGCTCAAACAGGGGCCCTGGTGTCCCAGAGACCAGCTCTAGACTGGTGTCCTTGGTGTGATGATTGGGCATTATGCAGAGTGCTGGTGGTATTGTCACAAGAGTAGGGTAGGGAGTAGCTCACTGTATCGCTAACGCTAACCCTCCTGAACTGTGCTGAACTGTGTGTGTGTGTGTGTGTGTGTGTGTGTGTGTGTGTGTCTGTGTGTCTGTGTGTCTGTGTCTGTGTCTGTGTCTGTGTCTGTGTCTGTGTCTGTGTCTGTGTGTGTGTGTGTGTGTGTGTGTGTGCGCGCGTGCGTGTGCGTGCGCGTGTCTTTTCAAGCATGCATTGGAAGCCTGTGACAGCTTGTTCCCTCGGGATTAGCATTCTGCTACATCAGGAGTAGTGCCCCAGAGAAAGAGGCCAAAGCACTCTTTTCACATGGTGTTAAAAGCTGTGTTTAAGAACTCACAGAGAGCGGTGGGGGAGGAGAGAGAGGGGTGCCCCCTTCCCCCTAAAGTAAACATGATTTGATAGGTGTAAGCAACATGTTCTACTGCATAGCTTTCACCAATCCATTTATGTCACATCAGTGATCATATCAACTATGGGAGGAAGAAGTATTTTCAGTAGGCTAATAGAAACAGGGCCTCTCTACTAGAGTAGAGAGTGATTTATGTAGCCTTATTGTGAGACTCATGACTGTGAATGTGAACTGTTCACACAACAGCAGATATATCTGAGTTTCCCTGATTAATACAACAAAAGAAAGCCTAGTAATCCCATACTATTCGTAAACAGTGCTTTGGGTAGCTGGCTGAAAAGGGCCACACCATTTGTTGTCACCTCAACACTACTACACAGAAAGAAAGAAACAGTTAGCTTTGCAGTGTGTTTACTCTGAAGCTCAAGAACAATGTTTACCTTAGGTAATGGTTTACTGGGGATCCACTCCTGCACTTATCAGTGCTGGCTGACTTGGAACTGAGGACAGCAGGTAGAAGTTCACAGCTGTAGTCTTTTGTGTAGTAAAGTTCTATACGGTTTTGTCCAGCCCACGTCTGCCTTAATGTACCTTAATCAGCACCATAAGAGTTTATCGCCTGGTGGCAAAAAACCTGTCAGGTCTTTGCTACTCAGTAACTCTTTCATTCCCATAACTCCATAACTCCCTACCCCAGCCTACAGGACGGATGAGGGCCAGCCGTGGGTTCTGCCAGTGGTGAAGAAGGTGGAGAAGATCATCGTCGAGGACGATAGTCTGAACCACGAGTACCTCCCCATCCTGGGCCTGCCAGAGTTCAGATCCTCTGCCTCCAAGATCGCCCTGGGAGATGACAGCCCTGCCATCCATGAGAACAGGGTAGGTAGGTAGGTAGGTAGGTAGGTAGGTAGGTAGTGGGAGGAGGAGAACATGGTAGGTAGGTAGTGGGAACAGGAGAACATGGTTTGATTGTAGGTAGGTACAATCATTTGAGCGACTTGTGAATTGCTGACATACGGCCCTTCTCACACGTGTCACAAATGTTGTCACCTTCTTGGACCATCACCAGTTTGTACCCCTGAGAACAGGGTAGGTAGGTAGTGGGAACAGGAGAACATGGTTGGTTGATTGGTTGGTAGGTTAGTGTTGGTTAGTAGTGGTAAGAGGAGAACAGGGTAGGTTGTGGGAAAAGTAGAGTAAGGGGTAGTGGTGGTCTAGTGGATAGTGAGTTGGACTTGTGATCGGAAGGTTGTGAGTTCAAATCCCGCCTGAAGCCACACCACTACTAGTGTGCCCTTGGGTAAGGCACTTGGCCCTCAGTTACTCCAGGGGGAATGTCCCTGTAATTCGTAATTGTAAGTCGCTTTGGATAAAAGCGTCTGCTAAATGGCAAAATTATTATTTATTTAATTAAATTATTAGAGTTTTTCTTCACTTGCATAGTCAACTCCTCAGCCGGATTCCACACTTTGGTTGAGAGCATTTGGGTCTCTGTCTCTCTCACTCTCTTAGGTGGGGGCCGTACAATGTCTGGGAGGTACAGGAGCTCTGAAGATGGGGGCAGAGTTCTTGCGTCGCTGGTACAACGGAAGCAACAACACCAAGACACCTGTCTACGTTTCTGCTCCTACCTGGGGTAAAAAAAAAAAAAGACACTGTCTCTCTGTTGAGAGTCCAGAGATAAGATGTGGAATTTAATTCATGTCGATATTTTAGGAATAGTAGATTGCCCGAGGAAATCTCATGTGACGCATTTAGGTTTAAAATCGCAGTACTGTACTACAGGTGGAAAAACCTCAGCTCCACATCACAGCACAGTCACCATTTAAAACACAAAGTGCAAGTCTCACTGCAGGTGTAGGTGTAAGTTCAACATTCGTGTAATATCTGCTCTACCACTTCCAGAAAACCACAACGCTGTGTTCGCCAACGCCGGATTCGAGGATGTCCGTCCGTACAAGTACTGGGATGGTGAGAAGCGCGGCCTGGATCTCGCTGGTTTCCTTGGTGATTTAGAGGTGAGCAGTTGAACTTGTGTTGATGACATCAGGGGTCCATCTCATAAAATCATAGGGGCATGATCAACTGCATTTGCGCCGTGTTTTCACTGTTTTCAAATCGTCATTTGACCTTTGACCTTGCTCCAGAATTCCCCGGAGCACTCCATCTTTGTTCTGCACGCGTGCGCCCACAACCCCACGGGAACAGACCCCACCCAGGAGGAGTGGAAGCAGGTCGCTGAGGTCATGAAGGTGAGACGTTATGAACGTGTTATGAACACACATACAACTTCCACAAGGTTTTGATTTGATCACACAGGCACAGCTATGTAAGTGTTTTCGCATGCGTTTTCATTAGTGAAACGATTTTAACCTTTTCTCTTCTCTCGTCTCCAGCGGAGGAATCTGTTTGTGTTCTTTGACTCAGCCTATCAGGGCTTCGCCTCAGGCAACCTGGATAAGGACGCCTGGGCCGTGCGCTACTTTGTGTCCCAGGGGTTCGAGATGTTCTGTGCCCAGTCCTTCTCTAAGAACTTTGGGCTCTACAGTAAGACACACACTAGCACACACACACCCACACACTAGCACCCACACACTAGCACCCACACACTAGCACCCACACACTAGCACACACACACACTAGCACACTAGGGCTGTCCCTAACGACTATTTTTCTAACGATTAATCTAGCGATTATTTTTTCGGTTAGTCGATTACTCTAACGACTAATTTAACGATTAGTCTAACGATTATTATTTTTTATGTTCGATTAATGTATCAGTTAATTTTCCCCAAATGAATGTCAAAAACTTCTTGTTCTTGTACAAATATATAAATTAGGCTTCTGCACTGCAGGGCAATATTCCACAACAAAAAATATCCTCTCTTTCTTACAGTCCAACATAAAATATAATATTATGAAATATAAAAGTTAACTTAAAATAAAAGGAAAAGTGCAAGTAATGCAGTAGGCATGTTCAAGTCATTTTCAGGAGGAATACTAAAATAAATACCAACATAAAATCCTCTAATTAGTGCAATTCGAGTGAAATTCTAACCGGAATACCATAACTATACCTCTCAGTAACAATAACGATCTCAGTAACAATATAACATTCTCCCCCTCTCTCTGCTCTCCCCCTCCCACGCTCCTCTCTCTCCCCCCCTCCTCTCTCTCCCCCCCTCCTCTCTCCCCCCACCTGCCTCTTGGTTATTATCATTATTATAGGTCAGTGTTTCTCAAAGTGTGGGGCGGGCACGTCGCGAGAGACAGTTAGGAGGTCAACAAGTTACAGTATCTTAGCTGTTCATAATGATGGCATGTCTAACAGGGACACTGACAGGGAAAAGAAAACGACAGAAAATCACAATACTTGAGAGTAGGGATGCACCGAATGATCGGCCAGGTTCAGAGGGATAAGCCTTAACCGCGCCATTGATGTACGACTGTGTCGGAGATCTCCGGTCGATAAAAGCTCGCATGATTATACTACTATCTAGTATACTAGTATACATACTATCGCATGTGCGGAGTCCATACTCCACCCACTTTACAGCACAGTCGGAGTTCGGCCATTCCGTGTTCCGTGTGAATGTTCGCCAATGTGAGACGTTAATTTTTTATCACGCAATCAAACAGTGCAAGCAACCCATGCTGTTCTGTAAATGAGACGAGCATTGAGTGATGACTACCTACTGCCAAGTAATATAATTACAGCAAACATGTCGGCAGTTTGGTATCTGTTCTCTGACTCTGAACGACAACAAGAGGCACATTCTGATATTATAGACTTCCGGTTTCGTTTTCGCGTCTTCAAAATAAAAGCGTGAGTTAAGCGTTGTTGAAAATCAATGACACGTCGCTCGTAACTGGTCGCAGCCATGTTGTTTATTTGCGACGCACCGACGCACATTACGCAAGTCGACGCGTCGTCCCAGCCCTATAGCACACACACTAGCACACATACACTAGCGCACACACACACACACACGCACACACTAGCACACACAACACACACTAGCACACACACACACTAGCACACACACACTAGCACACACACACACACACACACACACACACACACACACACACACTAGCACACACCACACTAGCACACACACACACACACACACACACACACACACACACTAGCACAAACCACACTAGCGCACACACACTAGCACATGCACACACACACACACACACACACACACACACACACACACACATACATACTCGCACACGCACACACACACACAACAGACACTAGCACACACACACTAGCACACAACAATTGATTATATGTAAACTGAAATATGTACAATGTATTCATTTCTGTCTTCCCCCTCCGGTCAGATGAGCGTGTGGGGAACCTGACCATTGTGGCCCAGGATCAAGAGAACCTGAAGAGGGTTCTCTCTCAGATGGAGAAGATCGTCAGAACCACCTGGTCCAACCCCCCCTCACAGGGGGCTCGCCTGGTCGCCATAACGCTCACCACACCAGAGCTCTTTGCTGAATGGTACACACACTCACACACACACTCACTCACACACTCGCACACTCACACACATACCCACACCCACACCCACACCCACACACACACTCACACACTCGCACACTCACTCACTCACTCACTCACTCACTCACTCACTCACACACACTCACACACACACACACACACTCACTCACTCACTCACTCACACTCTCACTCACTCACTCACACACACTCTCACTCACTCACTCACTCACTCACTCACCCAGAGCTCTGCTGAAGTTGAAGCCTGTTAGAAGTTAGCATCGGTCTAATTGCTTCCATTGTTTTCCCCTCAACAATGCCAATGCAAAGCTCTCTCTCTCTCTCTCCCCCTCTCCCCCCCCCCCCCACCCTCCTCCCTGCTGTAGGAAGGATAATGTTAAGACCATGGCAGACAGGGTGCTGCTGATGAGAGCTCAGCTGAAGGCCAAACTCCTGGCCCTGGGAACACCCGGGACATGGGACCACATCACACAGCAGATCGGCATGTTCAGCTTTACTGGCCTCAACTGTGAGTGTACACACACACACACACACACACACACACACACACACACACACACACACACAGAGAAGCACACAAGCACTGAAGCATGCACATACATGGGAATGTTAAGCTTCACCAATCTCAACCCCTGAGCAGAACTTCACTATGGTATGTTTTTGTGCTAAATACCAGTTGAATTATTTAAACGCATCTTGGAAGCTTCACACAGCCAGGGAAATGTTCTCAGTGGGAATGCTAAACACCTCAGCACACACACCACAGAGAACACTCACACCTACAGAAGGAAGCGCTGTTGTTGAAGCGCTGATTTCGGCGCCCATGTTAACGGGTTAGAGCAGCCGCACAGCACGCCATCTAGAGATTCTGACTCTCGCCTATTCTGTCCACGTGCCGTGTGCGTGAAAATGATGTGTTCATAGTCATATTGACATCATGTGGTTCCCTGTGGCTCAGTTGCTAGAGCACGGCGCTAACAACGCTTAGGTTGTGGGTTCGATTCCCGTTGGGACCGTATATACTGAAGATGTATACACTTTATATTATATTTATATATTACACTGCAATGTAAGTCGCTTTGGATAAAAGCCTCAGCTAAATGGCATATATTATATTATTACATCATACCAGCAGCAACATACACTACAGTTTCAGTTTGTTTACCTTACATTTTCTGCTCCG
Source organism: Nansenia antarctica (assembly GCF_963989245.1). NCBI lineage: Eukaryota > Metazoa > Chordata > Actinopteri > Argentiniformes > Microstomatidae > Nansenia > Nansenia antarctica. The sequence continues at coordinate 11,541,386 of NC_137674.1, forward strand.
CAGCCAAACAGGTGGAGTACATGATCAGCGAGAGACACATCTACCTGATGGCCAGCGGTCGTATTAACATGTGTGGTCTGACCACCAAGAACATCGACCACGTGGCCGAATCCATCCATGCCGCTGTCACCAATGTCCAGTAGAGAACTTCACTACCCATAACCCCCATCCAGCACTTCCTCCTTCCCCAACGTGTGTGTGTGTGTGTGTGTGTGTGTCACACCGAACACACAAATTGCCTCCCCACCTCCACCCCCCCACCCAAATTCCAGCACACCAGTGTACGCTGGCTCGATGACATCCCTTGTCTAGAGATGCATTCTATTTTAAACCTTGAATTTTATTCACAATGCAGCATAATGGTTAAAGAGAAGCGTTGATGATTTGTCTCTGTCTGTGTGTTTGTTCCCTGTATCCTCTGCTTGCAGTGGAGTATGATGTAATTTAAGTTGTCGGTCTGTAGTGTTTTTTGTTGAGTAGTCCTCAGTGCTGTCTCGTTGAGCAGCACTGTGTCAGGGTATTGTAGCTGCTGTGTGGTTTCACAATAAGGCAGAGTTTAATCTGTTGATGGTTTACTTTAGGTCTTCCATTGTTGAATAGTATTAATATTACCATATGATTACCATTTGTTTATGATCATTTTATCCCAACTTGTTGATGGCACATTCCATATTTTTATTTAAACCTGTGTGATTAGAAGGATGAGATGGTCTGAGAATGAATAATTTTGTTGACCAAATATTAGCTGCTATGTAGAAGAAAATGTTATGGACCAATCCATCTTATTTAAAAGAGAAACAGAAATATACAATATGGACGACGTTATTGAACCGAACCTGAACCACAGGTATTGTATTTTCAATCATGTTTCTTTATTGCCATGTTGGGAATCTTGAAGATGTAGTCTTGTATGAATACCTCAGTCTTAACCTGGTGTGGAGTGTGTCTATGGGTGCCCTGGTGGTACAGGCTGTAGTGTCTGGGGTTGTGTTCAGTTGGCACAAACAGAAGAACATGCTCTCCAACAGAGAGAAAATTAACCATTTTATTGGAAAACCTTTTTTCCTTTAAAATATCGGATCTGTTTAGTGCCTATTGAACGTGACCCATCTATTTTTGACTTCTTATGTCATTCTCATATTTACAATCAAGCTTGTACCAAGTGAATGTTCAGTCTGCAGTCTTTCAGTCGCACTTTTGCACTAAAACAAAGTTCTCGTCGGTCTCATCTCAACAGCACAAATGTTCCGAATGCACAAACGCTCTCCCAGCTGTTCTGTCTATGTGGATAGAGTACATGGGCCAACCTGTGCACTCTAGACCTTTACTACTCAGTCAGCGATTCAAGCTATAAAATGTCAGCACACCGAAATGTATTATGAAATGTCTTATGAGTTAAATGCTGGTACAAATACTGTTCAGTAATAAACATGGAGTGGAAACCAAGTTGTGTACATGATACGATTTAATTATTATTGTCATCATACATATTCTGTGTATCAAATCGTGTCAAATTATTGATGTGATTTTCTGTAGCTTTTCTAAACAGTTTCATGTGTGGTTTCTTTCTGTCTTTCTTTGACAGACTGAACACTGACCAGAGGTGAACGTCCTCTGTCTGTGTGTCTGTCTGTGGCTGTGTCTGCGTGTGGTTCCAGGGTCTTGACTCTAGACCATAAAATACCAAATTCCAACAATTGACTGACAAGTTGATTGCATGGCAATAAAACTATTATTATTATTATAAATGTGGGCGATAGAAAACAAGGTAGACAGGAATCTGTTAGAATCTGTTTATTGAGGAGTTCATAGTTCAAATATAGGGAGGTTTGTCTCCTGGTATTATGAAAATCATCATAATATCAACTGTCACTCATCTCTGTATATTGTGTGTGTGTGTGTTTGTGTTCGTCTGTACTTCTGTAGCCCCTCCGGGCAGAATGGATCAATGTCAGAGAGTGTCATTGTCGGCCATTGTCCTCAGTCCTCTGTGTGTCAGTATGCAAAGGGGGGCAGTGGCGTGACGTCAGTCAGTGTGTAACATCTCCTCCCCCCATCCCTGCAATGCAGTTCTGTGACGCAGGAGCTCTCTCTATCTCCCTTTCTCTTCTCATTTGTTCAGGCAGGGTAATCTGTCATTATTGCACAATAAAGAACTGCTAACTTTCAACTGAACCTAATAGGTTTTTAGGTTGAACCTAATTAGGTTTTCTAATAGGTTTAATAATTACTATTGCTTGAAGGAACCTACAGAACATTCCATATCCATTCGTTTGCAGTAGTCTCCTGTTCTCTCTCGATCCCTTCAAACCAGTGGCACTGGCAATCTTATAAAGCAGCTTCCTAGCATCCTTTGGAAGGACCTTATCTCCCCTGAGTGCAGTGTGTGTTATGATGCCCTGTACTCTGTATGCAGTGGCTGTTGGTCTGATGATGCTGTCTGTTGATATCAGACTCATGTCTCATCTCTCATGCTTATCGCTCATAGATATAGTCAGTGTTCCATGGACCACTACACTAACACCCCCCCACCCTCCCTCCCGCCCACCAAGGTCAGATTGGCATTAGCTTCTGTGTAGTTAGTATCTAGCTAGTGAAATCATGCATGTAGGTGTAGCACTTCACAATATCATGGGTTATTCACAGATTCACAGTTACAGTATATGTCACATCTATGACTATGATGCTGTCAGGCTTAAGCAGCATAGGAAATGATATGAAGGTAGCACTGAATGGTGAGGATTCAGAAGAGTATGTGTGTGTGTGTGTCTATTCTTGTATGTGTGTGTGTGTGTGTCTGTATTTTGTGTGCGTGCATTGTGTGTGTGTACGGTATCTGTGATGATGGGAATGGTGATATCCAAGATAACCAGTGACTGGTATGGCAGTCTTGTCTAGTTTCATCTCTAAAATACTTATTGTATAAAACTTTGGGATAAATATTGTGCCCTATGTGGTGGGGGTATTTTCAATATTGCATGTCTTTTGAGGTGAGAGGATTTCAGTACGTTCAAGTGTATTTTCAATAATCTATGGTTTTCTCTCTATAAAAAATAAATTAATAATAATAATAATACATATAATAACACGTATAATACATATAATATCTCCCCTCAATCTGGAAAAGGTTCCAGGGATTGTATTGTATAAATAGTGCTGTTCTCTATTGGCTGGTGGGTGTCATGTGGTCAATGTGTGGTCACAACGCTGGCAGTGGATGGCATCCAGATGGCAGGATCAGAACAGCTCCCTGGGCAGAGGGGCTCGTATGGAAACCAGCTGATGGCAGTTGATCCATGGTTGTTGTCTTGGCTTATCAATAAAAAAGATCTGAGACAGCTCAGATAGGCTTGTTTTCCTCTTCCATCCGGTCCTCCTACTCTGACTCCTTGTAGAGTTGGAATGGACGGCAGGAAATAATCACTCAAAATAAACATATAGATAGATCAATAAATCAGTAGTCTGTGAGAGAGCAGCACGCTCCCTCTGTTTCAAAGGAGAGTGTGTGCAGAGTTCATGTTGTTAATAGATCAGAAAGAGGCTTGGGAGTGGTCAATGTGGTAGGTGGACCATCAGGGTAGGTGGTTTACTGGAGGTAGTTTACTGGAGGTGGTCTATGTGGTAGGTGGACCATGAGGGTTGGATGTGGTCTCTGTGGGGTAGCTGTGAGAGTGTTCCCATGGGTAGAGGTTGAGATAGAGAGCTCCTGAGATAGAGCGTGTCTCACTCCAGGTGTTGCTCTGAGCTCTCCTCCATACTCTTGTCTCCATCGCGAGACTTTTTCCTCTTCTTGGTACCTGGAACCATATAGAGATATATAGATAGATATATAGAGAGACATATAGCTACAAGAAATAAATCAAAGCTATGTTTATAGCACTTTTCACAATTATATTTTTTATGAAAAGATGCAGGGTTGTTGAATGCTGGAACCCAGGCTATAGCTATAGCCTTCAATAATCATCAATATAAAAACAAATGTGAACATTTGGTTTTGAAAAAACCTCCATAAGTGTGTGTAAGTGTGTCTGTGCGTGTGTGCGTATGTGTGTGTGTGTGTGTGTGTGTGTGTCTGTGCGTCTGTGCGTGTGTGCATGTGTGTGTCTGTGTGTGTGTGTGTGTATGTGTGTGTGTGTGTGTGTGTGTGTGTGTGTGTGTGTGCTCGTGTGTGTGCGTGTGTGCGTGCGTGCGTGCGTGCGTGCGTGCGTGTGTACAGTATGCCTATATTTCAAGGCTCACCATGAGCTATTTCTTCCATGAAAGCAGTGTCGACTGAATCTGTTTCTACATGGAGGAAGAATGAGATGCAGTTGTCCCAAGCCAATGAACTAAGATCAGTTTAGTGTTTTGCTCCGTTAAGGTTAACCTTTGTATTTGATGATTTGAAGTTGACCCTAGATCTGTTCCTGTCACAGGGATCACTCACTCAGTTTCTTTCCCAGCTTTGTTGAGTTGGAGAGAGAAAGGGAAGAGTTGGAGAGAGAGAGGGAAGAGGAGGAAAGGTTTGACTCCACAGGCACAGCATCTAGAGAGAGAGAGAGAGAGAGAGAGAGAGAGAGAGAGAGAGAGAGAGAGAGAGAGCAAGTTGGGGAGTTGAACAGGGGAGAGACAGGCAGGGGGAAATGAGAAAGAAGGAGGGAAAGAGAAGGGGGAAGGGAGAGTGATGATATTAGAAATGCTGTAAGATATTAGCTGTGTTGGTCAAATCAAATCAAACTGTATTTTAAATGTGGAAACAATTCAAAGTCGTTAAGGTTGTTCTCTCCTCACCATCCCCTCCATGGCTTTCTGGCCGGTCCTCTCGGATGTAGGGAATCTCGTCCATCCGGAGAAACACAGCGTCGCTGGGACTCCTCTGGCCGTCTGACTTACTGCCTGTAGAAAAAAATAAAAACAAAAATATGCTGCAAATGAAAATGCTACAAATGTGAATCATTTTGGGGGGGATTCCTGTGCCTTTAGAGGGAGCCAGAGGACCGTACTGAAGATAAGAGCACTCCCATCCACCACTTTTTTTTTAGGTGGGATGGGTTTAGTAAAAGGACAGAGACAGTGCTAGTGGAAACTGTCTGCTATGCTCTGATGGACAAACACAGACACACAGACACACAGACACACAGACAGACACACTCACACACACACACACACGCACACACACACGCACACACACACTGGATGATGTGCCAGTGAGAACAGAGCAGATGGTATCTGGGATATCCTCTAAGCCTTGAAACTAATCAGTATTGGTTTATCCAACACAGGAACCATGTATGAATGTGTCTATACGTGTGCACGTGTCTGTGTGTGTTTGTGAGTGCATGTGTGTGTCTATGATCATTCTACAATACTGTTCGTCTGTAAAGAATGAGCAGAATATGGCTTTTCTACTTCTGTTTTTCTTCTGGTTGCTTGTGTCTGACAGTTTCTTTTTTTAAAGGAATCTGCTTGTGATGATAGTTATGCAACTCCGTCTCTCCCTCTCTCATACACGAGGGTGTGTGTGTGTGTGGGGGGGTGTACTTACGGACGATACACCTCTCACTGAGCTGGGAGGTGCTGCGGGGTCTGCTCTGGAAATGGGGGTGTGTGAGGCGTGTCAGGCCCAGCCGGGTGTGTGCGAGGGGGAGGGCGATGCTGTGGGAGCGGGCCTCAGGGATGGGGGGTCTCCCCTCAGTCTCAGGGGCCAGTGAGTCAGGGTCGGGGCTCAGGGGAGAGCTGTCTATCCGTGTGGCCATCAGAGCATTCTGATAGTGGTTCCTGGTGATCTAAAGGTGAATATCAACACATGATAATATCCTATCATCATAAACACACCAAACACACGCACAAACATTTTCGGCATAGCACAGCTGCAGTGAATACGGTTAGACGTGTGTGTGTGTCCGTGTGTGTGTGTGTGTGTGTGTGTGTGTGTGTGTGTGTGTTTGTGTGTATGTGCATATTTGTTTGATTCATTTTTCAATACAATGTCTATGTGACCTGAGTGAAAAGGGAGGGCATGAGATAGTGTTTGTTCAGGTTCAGTGTGTGTGTGTGTGTGTGTGTGTGTGTGTGTGTGTGTGTGTACTCAGGAGAATATGAGAGAGTCAGAGTGTGGTGTGCAGTAAGATTGTACCATCATTAATGTTAAATTATTCATGCTAAAAATGGCGCTCTTTTATCCCCAGTGATTAAAGAGAAAGAGAGGGCGTGTGTGTGTGTGTGTGTGTGTGTGTGTGTGTGTGTGTCTCCAGCTGAGGCGGGAAGAAAGAGAGAGGCTGTGTCTATGATCAGTCAGGCTCAGGGATTAGGACATTTCAAAGGGCAGCACCGAATTGAGGAGTTTAGAGAGCTGAGCCCCGTACGTTGCAGGGCTGAGGACTGTTACTAGAGGAAAGGTTGGTGGTTTGGTCCTGGGGGTCATGTGGTCGGTCATTAACATCCATTATTGGCCTGACCCCAGAATC
>NC_137674.1:11555331-11592831 GCF_963989245.1 Nansenia antarctica
TAGTCCAGCCTGCTCTAGTCTAGATCAGTGATTCCCCAATGGTGGGTGTGCAAGGAAGGATGGATGATTCATTTTAGGTCACTTAAAGCTCCAGTACTGTATTCACAGGATGCATTCATGCTTTCTAGCTTCCTAACGGTTGTAATGACAATGTTTAATCCTAAGCGATCAGGGAATGCGTATTAGAAAATAAAGAAATATTTCATTTACGAATGCTGTTTTGGTCCGGTAAAAGTGTTTTCTAAGACACTTGGTTTTCATAAACATGTTGTTGGGGGTGTTGGTTGGTTGTCGTTGGTGGCTGCCTTGTTTAATTATGTGTGCATGCAGAAACACAACATGATGTTTGGTACCCCAGTAACTAGTAACTTGGTAACCCTTGGTCTAGATGATAACATCTGACCAATGATATCAGCAAACCTGAAAGCTATTCTCATTGGTTTCACTTTCATAAAGAGCTGTGCAGGGAGAATACAAAACTGAATCCATTCTCCACATCATAAGAGCCACCAACAAACCTCCATGGTTTAACTGGGAACAGAGGTATATTAATGGATTGCTTTGACCCTCTCTTTAAAACTATTCAGGTCATTCCTACCTACTGTACCTTCAAGGAACAAATTGTTTCATGGATTATGGCCATGTGATAGCTCCACCCTGTGTCCTCCTCGCTGATGTCCGATGTCCCCCATTTGAACCCATAATGATATCAGGTTTCCCATGAGTCTGGCTGCTCAATCAAAGGATTTAGGTACGGATTAGATGCATTTGCTGCTCCACTACCCCCGCTATCCCTCACCTCCGCTCTTCCTCACCCCTACCTCCTCCTTCTCTCTCCCCTCTCTCTGACTGTTAGTATTTTAATGCATCTGTATTTGCCAGTGTTTTATTGTTGTAAATTATTTAACCTTGTTTTATTTCTAGCTTCCCCCCCCCCAAAGAGCCATTGCTTTTTGGTCAGGCTGCATTTGTAAATAAGAATGTGTTCTTACATGTTTGCCTGGTTAAATAAAGGTTAAATATATATATATATATATATATATTTTTTTAAAGACAGGTGTGAGAAGTGGTGCATTAGGTTTTTTCTATCTGGTATATTCATAACAGGTCATGCATGCAGTCAAGCAACCAACATTATATAAAATGTATATATATATTTATTTATTTTTTTCACTCTACCTACTGTCAGATATCGCGATTTAACACTGTGAGGTCGTTTGACACCACCCTCTATGTAGCCTACCGCAGGTATACCTATCTTAGGTGTGAGTGGTGAGAACATTTCAAACCTGCAAACTGCGACACTTTGAATGTGCAATAACACTATGTGCAATAACACTATGTGCAATATGACAACCCTTGTGTACATAAGGTTCAGAGATAGGAAATGTTAGAATAGGTATAGCATAGCATAGAGTACAGCACAGTGTTTTATTTGTATAGTATAGTATAGTGGATAGTGGATAGTGTACATAGCCTTTATTTATGTAAACCAGCTCTTTTCCCCTCTTGTTTTTTTTTTTTTTTTTTTTTTCAAGCACCAGGGGAGCCCCCCCCCTCCTAAATTTCGTTGTATGGTACCTGTACTGTATTAATGACAATAAAGACCATTCATTCATGAATTACCTCTCTTAAACTCCTCCAGCATCACATCCAGTCTGGTGTCACTAAACACGCAGTGCATGGGGTGCTTATAGAACTGAGTGATGGTCTTGAGAGGCGTGCAGTCATCCGGGTCCACGAAGGCCAGGTCTTTCACGAACAGGATGTCCACGATGTTGGACCTCTCGTTCTCATACACCGGGATGCGGGTGAAGCCGCTCTGCATGACGTCGGACATGGTGCAGAAGTCCAGGACGGCATCTGAGGACACCATGTAGCAATCGGTCAGGGGTGTCAGCACGTCTTCCACGGTCTTCGTCCTGAGCTCCAGAGCGCCTTGGATGATGTTGAGCTCCTCTTTGACCAAGTCGTGGTAGGGGTCGGTGACCCTCAGCATGGCCACTAACTTCTCCCGGGTGTAAAAGTTACTGATCTCCTGGCGCAGCACGATGTCTAGTAGTTTACTGACGGGGTAGCAGATGGGGAAAGACAACAGCATCAGCAACCGCGTGGCCCAGATCGTTTTGGAGGCGATGGCCAGGCTGTGCCTGGATGCCACCGAGTGAGGCAGAATCTCTCCGATGAAGAATATGCCGAAAGTGCACGTGGCCGTCGAGGCGGGAGTCATCCCTAAGATCAGGCACATCCAGACCACGAAACACGTGTTGGTCAACACGTTGCCCAGCACCACGGTGCACAGGATGTAGTTCCCGTGTTTACGCACGGACTCGATCCTCCGCGCGTATTCTTGCTCCTTCTCGGTGCCGCTGTTCTGGAGCACCCGGAGCTCCACGGGGTCCAAGGCCAGCATGCTGATGTTCAGCCCGCTGCAGAGCGCCGAGAGCCCCAGGAACAGCGCGGACACAGCCGCCTGGAGCCACACGTCGGCCGGCGGGGGTCTCTCCGTCACCGCCAGCCAGAAGTCCCGGGTCCTAAAATGTTCCCATCGCACTCCGTCAAACGCGCACATGGAGTAGTACTTGACGGTCTCGCCTCGGCGCAGGTCTTTGGCCAGCAGCTCTACTAACACGGAGTTGTGACTGAGAGTGGACCTGAAAGAGCCCAGCAGCTCGATGTCAGAACTCCGGGCGTGCTCGTCCTCGCACGGGTTCCGTTTCGGGTGGACTTGAGTCGGATTCTCCCCCTCTCCATCATCCTCTCCTCCCGGCTCTTCTATGAATGCGATCCATGGGGCAGCCGGGGCAGAGTCATCATGCCTGCCGTCTTGCCCCCTCCGAGGACTCAGAGTCCGGTTGGGTCGCTGATGTGTAACCGGGGATGCAGAGTAATATACCCGCAGCGTGAAGCGAGTCCCCTCCGTCGCCCTCAGCAGCCCGTCCTGCACGGACAGCCCCCCACTGTGGGTGTCCTCTGGCCGGACGCCGAGCAGTGCCCTGGTCGGAGCCGGGAGAGAGGAGAGGAGGAGGGGGGAGAGGAGGAGAGGCAGGAGGCGGTAGGGATGATCCGCAGCCATCGTGCTGATGGAGCTACTGAGGAACATAGTCCCAGAGCTGGGTGGTCACGTGGTTGGTGTTTTACGCTGCCTCGGCGGAACGGATTCGATGGAACAGCTGGAGTGAGGGAGGGAGGAGGATAACGAAGAGAGAGAGAGAGAGAAATCGTGAGCTTAGAACTATAAGGTTCTATCTCCATTTAGGGTAGTTCAGAGATATTGAGCGTAAAAAAGTTTTTACATTCCATTATGTTTTGTGAGACGGAACCTTGGTATTTTATGAATTACTAACTCAAAAATGTCAACATTTTAAAAAGAACACCACACAGGCATTAATAAACACCTAATGGATCAGATTATGTAAAAAAACTCAATTTTGACAAAAATGGAGATAGAACCTTATAATTCTAACGTCACGAAATGTCGAGGAGGGTTGAACAGCAGTGCAGCAGAGACCTTTAAAAATCACACACTGCTGCAGTGACGTAATGTGATTTTGCATGCAACTACTGTCCAAAAATAGAACGGAGGAAATGCGTTAATATGACGACTCTCCTAAATGACTCTCCGGCTACTAACCATGGGCTCATCAAACAAAATAGCCACACAATGTGTGTGTGTGTGTGTGTGTGTGTGTGTGTGTGTGTGTGTGTGTGTGTGTGCGTGTGCTTGTGCGTATGCCTACACACACGCACAAGCACACGCACACGCACACACACACACATATATATATATATATATATATATATATATATATATAAATATATATATATATATATATATATATATATCTGTCTTGTCTGCAGAGGTGGAGCCGTTCAAGTCATCTCAGCCATGCAGAACCCAACACATTTGTAAGTTACTGAATACTGCTATGTTCTACTATGTATATTGTAAATATTTGTTTTTGGTTATTTCCTGTCTCATGAACACTTGTGTATGTTTTTGTAGTCCACTAAATCTAAGACTACAATTCCCTTGATGCTTGCTTAGTCACTAGGTGACATTTCTGACACAGGTGTTGTGCATTGGCTAAATCAAGTGATGTTATTTGAACCCTTAAAACCATTGCATTCACTTGTCTGCTTTATGCCTGAAGAAGGTCTGTGACCAAAAGCTCGCAATAAACTATGTTTTTTTGCACAGTGTTTGGGTGTGCGAATGCTGTTATTTTGCACTCTATTGATACTCTTCAGTTCCAGCACCTCAGCAAAGTCTGATCACGGATGAGCGGATCAGACTTTAGTATTTTCACTATTTAAGTTACTGAATACTGAAGGGTATACCGCCGTCCACTAGGTGGCAGTATCTCGTTTGTTATGCTGTCCGGCAAATTAATACTACACCAAATTAAATGTGACAGGGTTTGATGAAAAGGTCCGCGTGTCAGGAATTGTGAAACGCTGCAATCAAGCAAAACAAGTCAACAATTTTTCCCCCCTGGTTTTTGGCATAGGACGAAAATGTAAGTGATGAAGAACCCACTCGATATCATAATAACCCACAGTTTTACATTCACTAAATACCTACAGTTTGTTTGCAAACTTGGGTGGGGGTACTCCCGACCCACATCCTCATAAATAGCCATGCGTGTGTCTGTTTGTTGACTGCTGCCATCAATGACTGTATGAACGTTTTGTCGATCAACATACTATCCATGGGACTGTGGTATGTAAATACATCTTCTGCTTTGTTTTTGGGTAAGTGAGTTACATGCTGCTAAGCTGTGTGTATGTACAGCTTGTATGTGTGTTACCGACAGTGAGTTACATGGCATAGCCAAACGTGTTCGTTTGTTAACTATGTAGTGAGTTACATGCCATAGCCAAACGTGTTCGTTTGTTAACTATGTAGTGAGTTACATGCCATAGCCAAACGTGTTAACTCTGTACTAGCCACACAGGTGCTAGCTTGTTAGCTAGCTTTGGTAGAAGCTTTTTTGTTTGTTTGTTTGTTTTTGTTAGCTGACTTAGCGGTTTTGTCTGTTGTGTACGAACGTACACAAGTTTGTGTGTGTGTGTGTGTGTGTGTGTGTGTGTGTGTGTATGTAGGGGCAGAGGGTGGGTAGGCAGTCCTTGACCAGGGCTGTGGGCATGGGGTCCAGGGAGCAGGTGGAGGTCTTGCCCAAGGTGACCAACATGGCGACTTGAGGAGCACCCACTGGAGAGAAGGAGGAGAGGCAGCATTGGGGAAGGCGCGGCGCTGAAGCGGTGTCGCCATGTGGCTGGGGTGGTGCGTGTGGATGGAGTCCAGGAAATTGGAGCAGAGGTCAGGAGCACTAGGGGGATGGGGAGCACCACGGGGATGGGGGGCATCAGATGGGCAGAGTAGACGGTTGATGGTGGAGAACAGTGTTCTGGGGTTGTTTTGCTGGGAGCCGGTGAGACGGGAGTAGTACAGTGTCTTTGTGTGGGAGAGAGCTTCCTCGTAGGCTGTCACATGGTCACGGAGAGCCAGGAGATTTTTGACCGTAAGGCCAGTTTTTTCGGAAAGCCTCTCCAGCTGGCAACCAGTGGCCTTCATGGTGCCGAGTTCGGTGGTGAACCAGGGGGGGGGGCGGGTGAAGGAAACAGTCTGGGTTTTGAGGGGGGCGAGAGAGTTGAGGCTGAGGGATAAGGCAGCGTTATAGTGGGCTACCAGGCCTCCACCGTGGTGTCGGGGGAACCGAGGCCATGTGGGACACTATCAGGTTGGATTGGGCCGGTGCACTGTACTCACAGACTTGGTGTTCCTAAATGAGATGGTGCATTTAGGATGCTGCCTGGGCAGGGAGACCGGAGCAGTGAAGAGTAGGGTTGGGTATCGTTTGGGTTTTATCCGGTACCGTACCTAACCGATACTTTAAAAACGGTACCGGTACCGAAACGGTACTTAATTCGGTACTTTTGATTTTAAAAAATGACATATATATATATATATATATAATAATAACACGGTCGACAACATTAAACAGCTTTTCACTTTTTTATTGTTGAGGCACAATATATATTAGTTAAATATACACTCAAATTAGGGATGTCCCGATCCCATTTTTTCACTACCGATACCTGGGCTTCATGTATCTGAGATACCGATACCAATCCGATATTTGTATTTATAGTTTTACTCCTGAATAATAACAAATACTTCCTGTAGTAGAGGTTATCTGCCGGGTCAGGAAGGTAAAAAACATGTACCCCATGAGCCAGTGTATAATGTGAAGGAAAAACAGAAGTGGCAAGGACAAACAACTCCATTGTTGGCATGTTATAGATGTGGGGGTGAACATATGGCAAGGGACTGTCGTTTTCTCAATGAAAAGTGCCATGGCTGTGGGAAAAATGGGCATGTGAAGAAAATGTGCAAATCCTCAACTCCAGATCAACTTAAGCTTAAGGGAGGAGGGAAGTACAAGCAAAAGAGTTTTAGAAATGATAAAAAAACAGTCTGCCCATCACATAAGTGAATCTCCTGAGAATGTTTCAAGCGACGAAGATGTGTTTACTATGTACAATCTAACAGAGTCCAAGTTAACAAAAGTTGATCCCATTACCACACAGCTTAACATAAATGAGAGTACTGTTAAATTTGAAGTGGATACTGGCTGCAGTGTGACAATCTTGACAAAGACTGAATATGCCAAGCTATGGATAGCAGGGGGCACACAAGAGCTGCAGGATTGCTCAGTGACTCTGAAAACGTATACAGGTGAAAAAGTACCTACACTGGGAGTAGCAGAAGTGACTGTAAAGTACAGAGACCAAGTAAAACAGCTACCAGTAGTGGTCGTAGCAGGCACAGGACCCAACCTGTTGGGCAGGGGATGGATCAAAGAGCTAGGAATGAACTGTGTGCTGGTGAATAAAATGGAGCAGCTACAACTGACATTACAGGATGTGCTAAAGCAACATGAGGATGTGTTCAAAGAGGAACTGGGAACCTGGGTAGGCCCACCAGCGAAAATCTATGTCAAGGAAGGCGTTGCCCCAAAGTTCTATAAACCTAGACCAGTCCCCTACGCCATGAGGAAGAAGGTGGAGATCGAGTTAGAGAGACTCACAGACCAGGGAATTATTGAACCAGTGAAGTTCTCTGAGTGGGCAGCACCGATCGTGCCTGTGTTAAAGTCTGATAATTCAGTGCGCATATGTGGAGACTACAAAGTCACTGTCAACCAGGTGTCGAAGCTCGAGCAGTATCCAATCCCAAGATTGGAGGACTTGTTTGAAAAGTTGTCAGACGGGGAGAAGTTCAGCAAACTGGACCTGAGCCATGCGTATCAACAGGTGACACTTGATGAAGCATCCAAGCCATATGTCACTATTAACACGCACAAAGGTCTTTTTCAGGTGAATCGTCTTCCATTCGGGGTCTCCTCCAGCCCAGCAATTTTTCAAAGGATGATGGAGAGTCTGGTGGCCGGCATTCCAAATGTGGCCGTCTATCTGGATGACATTTTGCTGACGGGGCGGAGTGACCAAGATCACCTGGCCACACTAAACCAGGTGTTGACGCGGCTCCAGGAAGCTGGCCTTCGTCTGAAACGCAACAAGTGTGCATTCATGGAACAGGAAGCAGAGTTCCTAGGACATAAGGTGGACGCCTCGGGATTACATCCTCTACCACACAAGGTCAGTGCCATACAGAAGGCACCAGCACCGACCAATGTCACAGAACTGAGAGCATACCTTGGCCTACTCAACTACTACAACAGGTTTCTGCCAAACCTGTCAACATTGTTATCGCCTTTACATGAACTGTTGAGGAAAGAGACAAAAACAGCAGAGAGCTTTTCAGGAGTCGAAGCGACTTATGCAGTCATCTAAGGTGTGCATTATGACAGCCAAAAAGATCTGATCCTGTCATGCGACGCTTCTCCGTATGGAGTGGGGGCGGTGTTGTCACATCGCATGCCAGATGGACAGGAGAGGCCCATCAGCTTCATGTCGCGGACACTGACGTCGGCTGAATCAAAAAGTTCGTCATTTGCACTGACCACAAACCCTTACTATCTCTCTTCAATGAGATGAAAGCTGTGCCTCAAATGGCATCCCCTCGTATTCAGCGGTGGGCAGTAACGTTGCTAGCGTATAGGGCTGGGTTCAAAAAATCGATTTCCCGATTCTGAATCGATCTTCATTGAATGAGCGATTATCGATTCATAAATCCCGAGATCGATCTTTCATTTTTTATTTTATTTTTATTTTTTCTGCTTGCAGCTTCAACCCGCAACGAGATCTCGTGGCCAGATCTCGCGCTACAAGAATTTATCATATCTCACGCAACGACCAGGCTTAAAGGCAGATGTCTGGGTGCATTTTGGATGTAAAAATGATGACGATAGAGATGAGCAGGACAAAAGCAAAGCCATATGCAAGCTGTGCGCAGTGGAGGTTAAATTTAGTGGAAACACCACAAATCTACGGAACCACTTATTGAGGCATCACCCTGACATGAAACATGGAAAAGCGGATCCGAAACAAGCCTCGCTGATAAAGACGTTTGGTTGCAAATTACAATCAAATTCTCCGCGTGCCCAACAAATTACTACAGCGTCGTCAGTGTCGTCAGTGTACTAGAACCACGCTACGTGTTACCGACACGCAAACAGTTGAGTGAAGTGATAGTCCCAGACATGTCCGCGCAGGTGAAACGTGACATCGCAACTTCACTCCAGCCAGCAAAGAGAGTTGCCATAACGTGTGACAGCTGGACATCCAGAGCAATGGACTCGTACCTGACAGTCACTTGCCACTTTATC
The DNA here is from genome assembly GCF_963989245.1 of Nansenia antarctica. Lineage (NCBI taxonomy): Eukaryota > Metazoa > Chordata > Actinopteri > Argentiniformes > Microstomatidae > Nansenia > Nansenia antarctica. The sequence continues at coordinate 11,564,127 of NC_137674.1, forward strand.
AGCGAGGCTTGTTTCGGATCCTCTTTTCCATGTTTCACGTCAGGGTGATGCCTCAATAAGTGGTTCCGTAGATTTGTGGTGTTTCCACTTACTTATTGTTACTGTATACTACAGTATTTTAATAATCATAGATTTTCCAATTATGTTTATTCCTGAATAAAATCTTCCAATCTCCAAAAAGTGAGAAAGCAGTAATGAAGGGCTTTAGTTTCATGGACATTATGGTTTACAATGTGTTTTTTTGTTCCCCAAAATACCCTCATCTATTGCACTATTTTCGTTTGAGTTTTGCACATTTTTATTTTGTATATATATATATATATATATATATATATATATATATATATATATATATTATGCAGATAAGCTATTTGAGACAGTCCTGAGGGATATGTGATGTCTTGTTTACTGATAGGCTATGTTTGTAGCCCCTTTATTTACACTGGCTGCAGTAAAGCACGTTAAAAAGCACTTTTTGTAGTGTCTGATTTAGCAAAATGTTGGTCAATGATGTTCATTTATGTTCCAATAAGAAGTACATTCATGTAACTGCTTTGGAGTCAATTCTTAATGTAAACATTGATATGTTTAACAATGCTACATGTTATAGGGTTCCTTGAACCATTTATAGCATTAGTTCTGAGAATCTCTTCATATTCAAGGAAAATTGATATTGTAACTAAATCAAATCGGAATCGAATCGAATCGAATCGAATCGAATCGGGAGCTGTGAATCGGAATCGAATCGTTTTGGGAAATCAGTGGCGATACCCAGCCCTACAGCGTATGAGTACGAGATTGTTTACAAGCCAGGGAAATACCACAGCAATGCAGATGCCCTGAGTCGACTCCCTCTGCTTCATCAGTCCACAGAGAGAGAGCAAGAAGAACGAGTGCTGATGATGGAGAATGTGACCCTCGTCTCGGCAGCGGAAATGAGGAAATGGACAAGCAGGGACCCTGTGTTGTCCAGAGTGACAGAGTTTGTCCAACATGGTTGGCCATCACAAGTCCCAGACCCAGCTTTCCAACCGTATGCTTTTAGGAAAACAGAGTTAAGTGTGCAAGATGGCTGCGTACTGTGGGGCTCACGGGTGGTGGTGCCGCCGCCTGGACGAGACGCTTTGTTACAGCAGCTACATCAAGGTCACATTGGCATCACAAGAATGAAAGCCTTGGGGCAGAGCTACTTCTGGTGGTCAAAGTTGGATGTGGACATCGAGGCTGTAGTCAAGAGATGTGTCACATGCCAAGAACACCGCAACTCGCCAGCTCCAGCACCACTTCATCCATGGGAGTGGCCAAGCAAACCTGGCAAAGGCTACACATTGATTATGCAGGTCCATTTATGGGACACATGTTTTTGATCCTGATGGACGCGCATTCAAAATGGATGGATGCTTACCCGGTGACAGCCTCGACTTCAGCCATCACCATTGAATGTCTACGGAAGAGCTTCAGCATTTAGGGGCTACCAGAGACAATTGTGTCTGTTTGGCTAATCCATGGGAGGGTATTTGATTGGGAGTTTATTTTATTGTTTGATTCATTTGATTGGGTAAAAGTATGCATGCAGAGAGTGATTGGCTTAGATAGAAATGGGGGCGGGCTTAATGGAGGTAATCTGGGTGGCAGGGAATCGGAATGACAGTATAGAGCGAGATGGGAGTTGGTAAGTTGAGCTCTGAATGATTGTGTAGTTTGTTGAATCTTTTCTGTTAGTTCGTTCACTGTTAATTATTTACATGTACTAATGGATCAATGTGTTTTCAGTTTTACAATCTGTTTATTAGAGGAAGAAGGAAATCAAACCGAATTGTGTCAGTCTCATCATTTCACCCGTACTGCCGGAGCAAGCAGAAAATTCACCATTCAGCTAAACTAGAGGGAGAGCTGAACAATTGTAAAACACCCGCTGACGACCGCAGGAGGACGGACCGTCAGTTAGCTAAGGAATACAAGCCCGGTTGGACGCAACAGAAGCTCCGGGAGGACAAGGATCCATTCACCGGAGATAAGAGCAAGCTAAAGCCTGGTCAGGTTAGTGACGGAGCCGCTGCGCCCGCAACTGTAGCTAACTAGCCACTTGCTAGCCAGCGTAGCATTAGCAAACTAAGCTAGCGTTAGCCCTGTTGTTGCAATAGCGCAGCAGGCACGCGGTAGAGCTTATAGCACTCAAAGCTACAGCTAACTAGGCCGGCAACGGAGCCGGGGCGCCCGCGACCGTAGCTAACTAGCCACTTGCTAGCCAGCGTAGCATTAGCCAACTAAGCTAGCGTTAGCCCTGTTGTCGCAATAGCGCACAGGCACGCGGTAGAGCTTATAGCACTCTAAGCTACAGCTAGCTAGGCAGGCAAGGAGTGAAACAATCCACGGCTAGCTTCAACTGGTTAACCCAACTGCAAGAATCCACAGCCAGCTAGGCTAACCTACAAGACCCACCAAGAAAGGAATTGCGAGCTAATAGCAGCTACCCAGAGAGCTACCCACACCCAGCACTCTTCTCTGTGACTCTATTGACTGTTTGCATTAAAATAGGTTTGTGTGTACCTGGGTATTAAGTCGTCGGGGGGAGGAAAATCCTCTCCCACTTTATTATTTTATTTTTAGCAGTATCCCTGGGATGACCCCACGGTGAACCTGGTTCCGCTGCCGAAGACTAGTTAAGGAAGTGCAGGGACCAGCGCAAATCAGCTCAGGGAGTCAGAGAGGGCTGAAGATATAAGATAGAAAGACGAAACAGGTACACACAAGTTATTTCTGAGTCACAGGCAGAATGGAAGCACTAAGGACCGAAAGGGAAAAGTTGGCAGTCACTTTTGAGAGAGGATACCGCCACATCATCAGGTCAGTGGCATTGATGGGCGAAGATGACATGAAACGCGAGTGGATAGCGCTCCTATCAAACGCGAAAGACCTAAACTCTGCAGACGACAATTATGAGGAAGGTTTGCAGGCCAAAGCAAGTCAGGAACCTGAGACGGGTAACAGTCAGCTTCTTCAAGACATCACCAAGGCCGCTGAGGAGAGAGCTCAGAAGGTTGAACAGGTCGGTCACGTTTTAAAGGCCAACATGTGGACAAGGTTCGCGGGGGTCGAACTTTCATCCACAATTAGACGAGCAGAAAGGAGTCACGAAGGCGCGAAGAGGATCAGTCTAGAAGAGGCAACCCACGACGTTTGTAAAGAACGAAGCACACTCACAGAGAGCCTCATCATCAAAGCGCGAAGTCTGCTATCAAGCTGGGGGGAGTGGATCCCTGTAGTTGAGGCGTGCAACACGAGAAAGTCACTAGAGGAGCTGGAGGACAAAAGGGATGAACTTTGGGAAACGTTTGTGACTGAATTTGGAAGAGTTGAGAAGGAGAATACTGACAAAATGGCCGACAAGGCCGCCGCAGCAAAGCAAATGGCCACCGACGCTCTCGCCGAAGATGAGAGGAAAAGGGCCGACGTTCTCGCCGAAGATGAGAGGAAAAGGGCCGATGCTCTCGCCGAAGATGAGAGGAAAAGGGCCGATGCTCTCGCCGAAGATGAGAGGAAAAGGGCCGACGTTCTCGCCGAAGATGAGAGGAAAAGGGCCGACGTTCTCGCCGAAGAAGAGGCCAAAGATCGAGCGGCGAATAGAGAAAGGGCCGACGCTCTCGCCGAAGATGAGAGGAAAAGGGCCGACGTTCTCGCCGAAGAAGAGGCCAAAGATCGAGCGGCAAATAGAGAAAATAAAGAAGCCATCGCCAAGCTGGAAAGGAAAGCCGCTGAGGCAAGACTGAAGTCAGCTGATAGCGTGGCCGAGTTTGAGAAGGAGACAGCGAAGGTGAAATTGGGGGCCGAAGAAGAGATCGCTGAGGCAAGGCAGAAGGCGGCCGTGATTGAGTTGAAGGCAGCAGAAATAGCCGCTCAAGAGCGCGCCAAACTACTGGAGGCTCAGCGGGAAGCATGGGAACAAGCCCGGGAGGCAGGGCTGGAAAGCGCCACATATGGAGGCAACCGCACTAGAGCCAAGATCAAACTCCCTCCAACAAGGCTGCCCGTGTTCAGCGGGTGTATGAGAGATTTTCATCGCTGGCGGAAAGATTGGGAGAGCCTGCAGCAGCAGGGAGACCCATCGGGGTCGCCAGAGGTGAAGAAACTCCACCTTCTCGAGAGCATAGACCGAAAGGTTTTCGAGGAACTCAAACTCTCGAGCTACCGCTCAGCGGAGGACGTATTCAAAGCCTTGGAGAATCGGTTTGGAGACAAGGCAACCATCGCGCTGCAAATTATTGAGGAATTGGAAAGAATACCAGCGGTAAAAGGAAACCAGCCGAGGAAAGCGATCGACCTTATTCAGGCAGTGGAAAGAGCCCTCATGGACCTGACTGACTTAGGAGAAGTGGGCGCTATGAAGAACCCACTTGTAATTAAGGCCATCGAGAGCAAACTGCCAGATCGCGTGCAGGAAGGCTGGTTTACCTTTGTAACCGAACCCGAAAACCAAGTCACCCCAGACAAGCAATTCGATGCTCTTCTTCTGTTTCTGAAAAGGCAGGAAGTAATCCTCGAAAGGATGGCGCGAATCCGAGGCTCCACAGAAACCTCTGGGGGAACACCGGAGAGGCCAGTCAGATGGGAGAAGAGGGCATTCACGAGGGCCACGGAGAAAGACTCACCGGTAGATGAAGAAGAGGAGGAACATCGAGGTGAAACCAGAGTCACGGGCAGGAACTCGGAAAGAAGAGAAGAGTGTGACATCTGTGGAAGCGATCAGCACGGTGGCAAAATATTCTTCTGCCAAAAGTTCAAGAGTGTCAGTCTGGCAGAGAAACGAGCCATAGTAAGGCAAAGCAAAGCCTGTCAGAAATGTTTGGGCATGCACGGCGCCGACGGGGAGTGTAGTAACCGGTACCTGTGCAGAGTGTGCAAGCGGGATGAAGGAAGGGCAAGTCATCACTACCTTCTGTGTCCCGAGTGGAGTGAGGGAAAGAAGACAGGGCCAGGGTTCGCTGACAAGCAACGAGAATTCCTGGATTCTTTGGGACTCAACCCTGAACAGGAGAGGAGGGCGAAGGCATTCACCAGTAAGGCTTCGATGACGCTGAGCGCGGGCGCAGAAGGCGGAAGTCTCTTCGCAGAGGATGGGCCAGAGGAACATCCAGTACTAATGATGATATTGACAGTCAAAACAGAAGATGGATATGGCCTGGGAACTCTCATAGACCTCGCCTCCGACACAAATTATATCACCAACCGGGCCGCCGATCGGCTCCGACTGGAGCGGAAGCAAGTAACACTGACTGTGCATGGAGTCGGTGGAATGAAGGTCAAGGTCAAGACTAATAAGTACCTGCTAAAGGTCAGAGCGTGGAGCAACAACAGATGGAGTCCCCACGAGATGGTATGCTACGGGCTCGACACAATCGCTCGTGCAGACAAGGTCATCAGTCCAGAGCGACTCTGTAAGTTCTTCCCTGGGGTCGAGAAGGAAGAGCTGGTCCGACCTAAGGAAATCGAGCTCTTGATCAGCCACCGAGAGGGACGACTCGCTCCACGGTGGAGAAGAGGGACGGGAGACTTGGTGCTGTGGGACGGGCCTCTGGGGAAGACCGTGGGAGGAACGCACCCAGACCTGTTTGAAAGTTGGGAAAGATCCGCACACAACTCCCAGACGCACTTTGCGCGTTCTCTGAGAACGGAGGCAGTAAGATTTGAGGAGATCCCCTGCAAGACGCCCAGCGCAAAAGAAGAGGATGGAGACCAGAAGCCGCAAGGTCATGAAAAGACCGGGAGAACAGCTGCAAGCAGCAAAGAGGTCCTCGAGTGGTGGAGCTGGGATAGCATCAGCGCCGCGTGCGAGCCAAAGTGTGGAGGGTGTCGCTGCGGAAATTGTCAGCCGGGCGGGAAAGAGATGACTCTCGCAGAGGAAAAGAAGATCAAAACCTACGCAATTACCCGCGTCAACATCGGGGACAAGCCAGCCGGATGCATCGCCCAGCTGGCCATGAGGAAGACGGCAAGGCTGCCAGAGGTCGCCCACCTAAAAGAAGAGCGGAGAGCACTTGAGGAGGACACCTATGTAGACGACATTCTAGCGTCTCATGGCGACAGGAGAGAGCTGAGGAGCATCACGGAGGGAATCGAGAGGACGCTCAACGCTGGAGGTTTCGCTCCGGAACCACGGATCCAGTCGGGTCAAAGTGGGAGGAGCAAAGAGGGCCAGCCTGCAGAAACGAGGGCCAATGTGGAGCCAGAGTCAGAGGTGTTGGTGCTGGCTGATCAGCTGAGCGAGGAAACATCCAGGGGAGTGGCTGTAAGTGCTCGAGACAGCGTGAGCATGCTGCAACGGAAAGCGTTCACTGCAGCTGTAACACGCGCTCAGGCGAGGAAGGGGCTGGACCCGAAATGCGGCATTGAGGAGGAAGCAAATGCAAAGGGGACATCCACACCGGTTGGGAGTTCCAGGGACCCCGAGCATGAGAGGGAGAGGCTCTGGGGCGCTGCTCTCATGGACCTGATTGAGCCAGAACGCTTCAGTGAGATAGGCAGGCTCATTCGGGTAGTTGGGTGGGTCCGGCGAGCTGTTAGGCAGTGGTTGGTTTGCAGGAGGGCTCCAGAAGACGCAAAGTGGGAGGCTACACGCCCGAGGGAGACAAGAAGCGGAGTTAGCCTCGGCGTCCAGGAGCTGAACGCAGCTTTCCGCGACCTGTGTCTGGCTGCACAGGATGGAACAGAGTTTCCTAAGACGACTTGGGACAGACTGGTAGTTGAGAGGGTCGAAGGGCCGGGGCTGCTGGTGTGTTCCGGAGGAATCCAGGAGGCGAAGGAGGTGGGAATCCCACTTGTCCCCTACACTGCATGGATCAGCACTCTGTTGGCAGGGGAGGCCCATGGGGCGAACCACGAGGGGTTGGCTGGCACCCTATTGAAGATGCGCAAGAAGGCGTGGGTGATTCAGGACGAGGAAGGAGCGAGGGCCACGATCTCTTCCCAACGCTCGACCGAGACGTTGGGCGGGTGGTCGTGCTGCTTCCCGTGGAGGAGCAGTAGAAAATAACTGTATTAAAGAGAGGGAAAGTTGTGGTCCATTTAGGCACAAAGGACCAATGGACCAAGTGGGAGGTGTTTGGCTAATCCATGGGAGGGTATTTGATTGGGAGTTTATTTTATTGTTTGATTCATTTGATTGGGTAAAAGTATGCATGCAGAGAGTGATTGGCTTAGATAGAAATGGGGGCGGGCTTAATGGAGGTAATCTGGGTGGCAGGGAATCGGAATGACAGTATAGAGCGAGATGGGAGTTGGTAAGTTGAGCTCTGAATGATTGTGTAGTTTGTTGAATCTTTTCTGTTAGTTCGTTCACTGTTAATTATTTACATGTACTAATGGATCAATGTGTTTTCAGTTTTACAATCTGTTTATTAGAGGAAGAAGGAAATCAAACCGAATTGTGTCAGTCTCATCATTTCACCCGTACTGCCGGAGCAAGCAGAAAATTCACCATTCAGCTAAACTAGAGGGAGAGCTGAACAGTGTCTGATAATGGCTCATGTTTTGTAAGCACGGAATTCAAACAATTTATGCGGAAAAACGGCATTGAGCACATCACCTCTGCTCCCTATCATGCTTCCTCCAATGGCTGTGCTGAGCGTGCAGTCCAGACATTCAAGTCAATGATGAAAAAGGCAGGTGACGGGAGCATCAACACTAAGGTGTCAAGAGTGTTGTTTAGTTATCGCATTACACCACAGTCCACCACAGGGCTGTCGCCTGCTGAAATGTTGCAAGGTTGAAAGTTAAGATCCACACTCGACCAAATTCATCCAGACCGTCGAACAAGGGTGGAACGAAAACAAGGCATCCAAAAGAAGCATCATGACAAGCAAGTTTCAGGGAGAAGTTTCCAGGAGGGGGACACAGTGATCACAAGGAACTTCAGTCATGGGCCTAAGTGGATACCCGGGATCATAATCAAAATCACAGGTCCTGTCTCCTATAAGGTCATGCTGGGAGATGGCAACATTGTGCGCAGACACGTCGACCAGATACTGGCCAGACCTGAGGACAAGGACTTGATGGACCCGAAGATTAGAGACCCTCCGGGGCTGCCTGAATTGCCATCAGCAGCTGTTGCAACGTCAGAGAATTCCATTCCTGAGGGAAACAGCTGTGTTCCAGGGGAAAACTCTCCCGGACCTGCAGAACCTGCTCCGGACAAGTCGGGAACATTAGTGACTGACAACCCACCTCCAGGCACGCCAGTGCAGTCACAACAGCGGATCACTCCTGTGCGACAGTCGCAAAGAAGAGTGTCCAGGCCAAGTTATTTGAAGGACTTTGAGTGTAAAAATTAAATAAAATTAAAAATAAGAAGGAAGGGGACGGTTAATTGTCGTTATGCACAGGTAGTTGTTTTGTTTCATGGAGTATATACTGTGTGGGTATTTGTTTTTGTTTTTGATTAGAAGAAGCTCATAGCTTAAGGGGGGAGGAATGTAGTAGAGGTTATCTGCCTGGTTAGGAAGGTCCCGTAGGGGGCAGCATAGGTTCAGTTAGTCTAATGTGGGCAACTGCCATGCTCTGTAATGCTCTGCACTTATTAATATAAACCAGTTAATGTTTACCCGCTGTCCGCTCATCATTATTATATTAGGAAGATATCACAGTTACTCCGTTTGTTGAGGAACTGAGCAGTAACCTCTTATGTCCCGCTCCACTACAGCGCCACCTGGTGGAGGGAGATGGAACCAGGCGGATTTTGAGTTACCGTTGTGTGAATAAAATCACAAAAGTTACAAAACGTGTTTCAGATTTAATTTGCAGGGGGAAAAGACAGGGGTTTTAAGGCGAGTGCCATTAATTGCCATACCAAAACGATGCCTATCGAGACACAGAGAGCGAGCCGTACACAGACAGGCAAACGACCCATGGACTAAACCATTTTGCGCCAAAGAGGTCTCTCTCTGTCTCACAGATCTTCCAATATGTTGGGAGAGCTGTGGCACAAAGTTCATGCTCTCAATTGATGTAATCAACTAACTTAAATAAGTTATGACACTAATTCACTCGAAATAAAGAACATTACAAAGTGTAAAAACTTTAATTCCAGGACTTTCAAGGGCCCTCTCCCTGCTGGGGCCTTGGGTAGTCAGGTCCACTTTTCCCCCAACTAGTGCGCCACACCATCTCTCAACCCCGGGTCACGTGTGCTACAGTCTAGCCATTGCAATGACAGTGAGTGTTCCATAGCTCAGTGGGTGAAGAGGGATGGATGGGGACCGCATTGAGCAGCTGTAGAGGGCAGGTGTTCGGGATCTTTGGGTGTAAACCCCCATAACAGGTACATTTATACACAACAGCCCCTGCTCGTCGATGGAGGGAGCGTGGAGAGAGTCTCAACCCTCCGATTCCTGGGGGTGCACATACAGGATGACCTGTCCTGGAAGATCAACACAGCAGCCATCATCAAGAAGGCACAACAGCGGCTCTACTTCCTGAGGGTCCTCAGGAAAAACCACATCGGACAGGAGATGCTTGTGACCTTCTACCGCTGCGCAGTGGAGAGCATCCTCACCTACTGCATCTGCGTGTGGTTCTCCAGCTGCACAGCCGCAGAGAGGAATGCGCTACAGAGAGTTGTGAGATCGGCCCAGAAGATCAACGGCGCCCCCCTCCCCTCTCTGGAAGAGCTGTACAACACACGCTGCCTCAGGAAGGCCTCCAAGATCTCCAGAGACCCATCCCACCCTGGGTACGAACACTTTGCTCGGCTGCCCTCGGACAGGCGGTTCAGGACCATGTTCGCAAGGCCAAACAGACTGAAGCTCAGCTTCTACCCCAGGGCCATTCAGGCCCTGAACACAGCAAAGACCTAGGTTCTAGGCCCTGGACAATCTAGACAATTTGATGGCAGCTACTAGATTGAAATCAAGTGCAATACTGAAACACAACTGTGAACATTTCAAACCTGCAAACTGCGACACTTTAAATGAATGTGCAATAACACTATGTGCAATATGACAACCCTCGGGTACATAGGTTCAGAGATAGGAAATGTTAGAATAGGTATAGCATAGCATAGAGTACAGCACAGTGTTTTATTTGTATAGTATAGTATAGTGGATAGTGTACATAGCCTTTATTTATGTAAACCAGCTCTTTTCCCTTCTTGTTTTTAGTTTTTTTTTTCCTAGCACCAGGGGAGCCCCCCCCCTCCCAAATTTCGTTGTTTGGTACCTGTACTATATCAATGACAATAAAGACCATTCATTCATTCATTCATTCATTTTCGGCTCAACCTACACATCATGCTAGCAGACTTTCTCGCCAATGGTACATTTGGGACCCAAGTGACAATCCATCGCACGCACCTCCATCAACTCTTCCTCAAATTGTCTTCTGTCAAGTCCAAATCTGTCACAAACGGTGGCACTTTTTGTCAAGTCATATTCGAAGGTATTTGACAGAAATGACATGAAAGATTTCACCTCGTCTAGAACTTTCCTTTTTGCCTGCATCAGCGGGACCAGCTTTGTCTGCTGCCTATCAAAATCAAAAAATATTTTTTGTCGTTTAAAAACAAACAAAAACGGAATGGTTAAAACCCTTAATATGTAATAACCAACGTGATACAAGACAGTCATACATAAAGTATTTATTTTAAATATCATTTTTTGTTTTCATAAAAAAAAAAAAAAAATCTCGGCGGGCCACTTGTAGATGGGCCGCCTCTGATTGGCCGCCACTGATGTGTGACATCTCGCACAATGTATTATGACGTATTAGAGTGTACCACTATGAAACCACGGTGCGTCTTGTCATCAATCACAACTTGGTAGACATCTCATATGTCACGTTGTATAATAAAACAAGGAGAAGATTGAGACTCAAAGAAAGCAAGAAGAAACGGTAAGAATACCTATTTGAAAGCACTGTCAAGAGCAATAAGCCTATTCATAGTTTGCAGTCACGTGACTGGCGCAGAGCCCTGGCGACCTGTCATTTTCCCACCTGTTTCAAGCAATGATTAATTAGATCACCTCTCAAAAGAAGAAAAACAAAGATATGTCAACAAACTACACATTTTGGACACTTGCGATCCATATAGAGCACCCGCCGCAGTATTTCAATCAGTAAAAACAGCGAAGTCGCTGCCAGAGCTGCAGTTCGGTGATGTTTACATATATCTGGTGGAGAATCCTTCCCCTCACACTGCCGCCAGGATGAAAGTACAGACACTTCTCTGTTTTTTCCATCAGGATGGGTCAATAATGCTAATGTTAGCTAGCTAGCTAAAGCACCTACACAACCAACTCCAAGCTGGTAGCGTCCACAAAAACAAACCATGTCAGAACGATTATGCAAAGATAATGACTAAAAATAGAATAACTAGGCTAGTCAAAGTCAAAGTCAGCTTTATTGTCAATCCAATATATGTACAGACATGGATTATATGTACAGTCAATCCAATATATGTACAGACACAAGATTAAAAAATAACTATCTATACAAAAAATACCAGATAAAAGATTTGAAATGTGCGGTACAATGTACTGGGGTGGAATACAATATGAACAATGACAATAGTGCAATAGTGGTAATTGGCTCAGTATAATAGAGTAAAGTGGCTAAAGTACGTAAATAATTAAAATAATCAGTTAACTTGAGCTTATCTTTGAAATGTTCAGAGCTGCAGAGACGTGTGTACTTTGATGGTTCGCCCTCCACAGGGACTGAGACACGTCTAATAGCACAAATCCACAATCTTCTCTCTGGGTTTTCTTTTTCTGAGGGAATTCTGTAGAAGCACAACCCAGGGTTGTCTCCTCGTCGGTTAGTGCACCCGATTGCACAGCAACTATCCAGCATTTTGTCAAACAACTAATTACTTGGTAAAAACCTGATAAAATAGCTGGCAGGCAGCGGAAGAAAGATTTGTTTCGCCAGGTGGGCGTTCCCCTTATGCCGTGACGACACGTGCAAACTAGCACGGTCAAGTGTAATCAGGGTTGCCAGATGGGATTGTCAATTTCCAGCCTAAAACCTGCCCAAATGCTTTTCTTCCAGCCCAGTGTTATCAAAAGTAGCCCAATCGGCGGTCACCCGCCCCATCTGGCAATACTGAGTGTAATAGGCCTATATAGCACTGTCAAGAAGAGTAGTATAGTATAGCATATAACACTTAACCCCTGGGGTTGGGTCAGATCGTTTGATGTATCTCTGATTTCCATTATACTGTGTGTCCTGTCAAAGGGCTGTACACCCAGGCCCCATCCTAACATGAACAGAACAAGCCTGTACACCCAGGCCCCATCCTAACATGAACAGAACAAGCCTGTACACCCAGGTCTTATCCTAACATGAACAGAACAAGCCTGTACACCCAGGCCCCATCCTAACATGAACAGAACAAGCCTGTACACCCAGGCCCCATCCTAACATGAACAGAACAAGCCTGTACACCCAGGCCCCATCCTAACATGAACAGAACAAGTCTGTACACCCAGGCCCCATCCTAACATGAACAGAACAAGTCTGTACACCCAGGTCTTATCCTAACATGAACAGAACAAGTCTGTACACCCAGGTCTTAGCCTAACATGAACAGAACAAGTCTGTACACCCAGGTCTTATCCTAACATGAACAGAACAAGCCTGTACACCCAGGTCTTATCCTAACATGAACAGAACAAGCCTTTTGCTGTCGCCTTCTGACTGATTGTCATTTTAATCCGTTTTTATGTGATCCCGTCTGAAGCTACTTTGACTTCACGTAACAAGTTGACCAGAATGTGAGATCTGAACTCTGTTGTGTTGCAGATGTTTGGCATGAAGAGGGCCAAGAGAGCCACCAAGCTCTCCAAGAGCACTAAGAAGTGCGCCAAGAGCGCTAGGAAGAGCGCCAAGGGCCTTAAGAAGAGCTCCAACACTGATGCAGGTGAGAGGGTTTTCTGTTTACTTCTCCCTGTAAAAGTCCCTATGTTGACTATTTGAAGACTTGTTTGACGAGAAGAAAAAATGTCTTTCATTCCATTAAACATCCAATCACAGACAATGATAATGACTTGAACATCATTCCAATATCCACATGCTAACATTCATTATGAATGCAAGGCTGGGAAATGACTCCATCATGGTATGCTAGTGTGAATATTGTAACACAACCATTGATTGTCTTAATGTACTACAGACTATGGGCCCTATTATGCACTTCTTAACTTGCCGTCTTAAGTCTTAATTAAGACGCACCGCCAGGTTAAGACCTACCGCCACCCTTATTATGCGCTTCATACGCGCTACTGCTATTATGCAGGTGTCGATAGGCGCCCACACACAAGACGTAAAACTCCCGTGCATATATTGCTCATTGTGGGAGTGTTCATATGTTAATGAAGTGCACTAGGCGCCCCTGCTATTATGCGATCTGACTTTGCTCCTAGCGCTAAGAAGTGGTTTGAAAAGTTCTTAAGTTTAGACTTCATGCACGTTTTGAAACACGAGCGCGCCTCCGCGGTTTGCGCATGCATGTGGGCACACATGAACACGCACGTGGCTCCACGGCAAGACGTCAATTACGGTCACAGTATAAATGCCACCACTGGCAAATGTTAAGCCAGAGAGAGAGAACAATGGAATATATCCTAAGGAATTATGATAGACGAAGACGGCGCGCCGAGCGCATATACCGGCAACGACTTTGTTACCTCGGGCTGACAAATCTCAAATCAATCCTGGATTCGTGATCTAAGCATTTTAGCGCTTTCAATTGGTGATCCAACTGTTAATAATGCTATAATATATTGCAATTACAATTATATTATAGCCTATTATTAAAATATGTATAATATAGCCTATATATATATTATTTTATTCTGTTTACAGAGCAGCAATGCTTGTATGAGCTGCGCTTCACCCGTCAGGCAGTAACTGACATATGTCGTTTGGTCAGCAATGACCTCATGCACGAGCTTGTTACTTTCTTCTGCAGAGAAGCGCGCTGACCTCCTTCTTAGGACTTCCATAATAGCATAGCGCTAAAGACTCAACGCAGCCGGTTCTTAAAGGGAATGGCACCTGGCACGCTGATTGGGTTGATTGAGAAGACGCCCAAAACACACCCATGACTAATTTCTTTGCTTAGCGCCGGGTTTTAGGCGCCCACTACCGCACGCATAATAGCAAAGTGGCCTTGACCACGCCTCCACGTCTTAATTTTAGATCTACCGCCTCGTCTTATTGCTTAAGACTTATGAAGTGCATAATAGAGCCCTATATGTCATAGGTGGCAATAAAACCCCAGAATCCTCTCTGTTTGGTTCTTTTAGCTCCTTCTGTGATGTCCTCCGCTTCCGGAACGAAGTGTGAGGACAGAGAAGCAGTAATGAAGCTGCTGGCGGAGGAAGGTGTGGTTGGTGCGTTAAACATCAACACAGCTGATCAGGCCTCCTTCCCCATCCTGATGACCTTCATGAAGGGTCTCAGTGATGAGTAAGTATTATGCGCTCTACTGTATCTATGCTCCTTATGTTTCTATACACACCCAATATTTTGCACCCTGCGCATAAACAGTACAACAAGTGTGAGCCAAGACCAAACAACTGAAAATGTTGACTTGTTTCTTCACCAGGCAGTGGACGGTGATCCACGACGGCATGAGAGACCCTGTAAGTGTATTTGATGTGTGTGACTTCAGAGTTAGCAGGCATACCATACCAGTCATTGTTTGTGTTGTGAATCAGTGAATCGAAATGATTACCTTCTTTAAGCTGAACACCGACTAATTCTTCACTCTCTTTTGAATGAACACAGATGACCAAGGCAAAGCTTGACTTCACGGGTCGGAGGATTGTGAAAATAATCGCCAACATGGCCATAGAGGTCCTCCTCCCGACTCTTCAGCGGGTCATAGAGCTGAGTAAGGCCAGGGAGGCTGCAGTCTCTCAGAGTGGGTCAGGGCTCTCCTCCACCACCTCCCTGGAGGAAGGAGAGGCCCAGTCCCCCTGCCACTCAGACACTGAGTGGGAGACCAGCACATCAAGGTCTTCCTCTGCGAGGTATGCTATAATCACAGCCACGCCTCTATGACTACAATGATCATAACATCACAAATAACTTAAATCAGGGGGTGAACCCACACTAAGCTCTTTTTTTTTTTTTTACTTTGTTTTGTTTTAGAACCAAATGTTTGTTGCACAGTTTAAGTGTTGGACTTTATCAATGCTGATAATACAATGATTTTTTGGGTGATGAAATGTTTTGGCCATAGACAAAATACCAACAATAATCAGAATGAGTAACAACGTACTGTAAAAAGTCAAATCCCTCTCCACTACATCAGAGTCTGATGTGAGCCACCAATGTGATAACTCTTATGCTTTTATCCCCCAGGGATTGATAAAGTTGCATTCGATTGAATTGAATGTCATATTTGTCTTTATTTTGAAGTTCCCAGACTTTGCGGCAGTGTGTGTCCGGAGGATCCCCTCCCCTGGATGATCCACTCCAGGTCCACTTTGGGATCACAGAGGACACCATCCTCCAATCACTGGGCTCCGTCTCCTCTGGCTCATTTGATCTGACCAGACCTGTGGTGAGAGACGTCCTGAAGCAGGTGAACTCTGACGTCTCCTTGATAATCTCCTTATCAAGGTCAGATAAGTCCACCCCCATAGTCTGCGACAGGGACACCACCATGTCCGCGGCTAGGAGGATGTTGCACGTGGTGTGCACCAAGCTCCGGGAGTTGGGGATCACCAAACCAGTGGTGCCAAAGGTCAAGGTCACGACCTCTAAGACCGACCTGGGGCCAGTGGCGGCAGAAGTCATGACTGCCATCGTTGAGACGGTGGAGTCCTGCAGCACAGCTGATCAGGGGGCAGCTGACATGCTCAGACAGTTGGCAGAGAAGATCAGCACGATCAGCTCTGTCTCTGATGAGGACGGATCCTCTGCTGGAGCGCCGCATAGACGTGTGTCCTCCTCTGGCAGTGTGGGACACCTCAGGAGTCTGTGTCACTCCGAAGCCACCAAGGCCGTGAGTGCAATTCTGAGCCGGAATTGCTTATCTTATAGCTATCTTATCTTAGCTTATCTTATATCTATAGATATAAACATGGAGGAGGCCTCAGATATTGTTGATGAGTTTGTGGCAGACATAAGGTCTATCACTCACTCAGCTGGGTCTGGTGCTTCAAAGGAGGAGTCTCTGCCTGTTGCCCTGACCCTAGTTCAGAGGCTTCAGAGAAGGCTGAGAGCGTTTTACGCGCGGCTGGTGTCTTTTAAAGGCACAAGCCAGAAGAGTAAACTGCCCTCAGACCAGGATAGATTCATCCATGGATCTACTCTGGTAAAAGCGGAGTCTTCTCGCAGTGAGCCTATGTTTCCATCCAACTCACTGGTTGGAGTAGAGCTGCGTAGAAGTCAGAGTGAATGCTCTCGACCGATGCTGGCTCTCCAGAGCCCTCCGGTGAGCCAGCTCGAACTCGACCGCACCACCAAAGAGGTTCTGAGCGAGATTCTCGTCTTTTATAAGACAGAAGACGAGAGGACAGCCTCCGCTGGACCAACGGCGTCTGATGAATCCCTCGCTGCCTGCGAGTTTGTGGAGGACGTGTTAACATGGTTATGGGAGTACTCCTCCTCCTCCTCCTCCTCCTCATCAGAGAGTTTGTGCGTGTCTCCGAAGGCAGTCGTGAGCGAACTGTCCAAGGAGGACTTTCAGAGTCAAGCCACTGAGAAAGTGAGGGATGTTCTCATGAGATCAGAGAGATGCTCCCTCAGTTCTTCCCACCACTCTGGGTCAACTACCTCCTCCTCTCTGTCACCTGCCAGTGCTGACTCGTCAGCATTAGACCTCGTCGGCATGGTTGTGAACAGTGTGAAGAGCCTGTTCCAGGACGAGGAGTCCTCAGCTGGTCCCGGTGTGCTGCCCACACACACTGAGGCCTCTGAGGTGTCCGAGGCTAGTGGGCTTAGTGCTGGTGATGGTGTGTCGGAGCTGAGACTGTGGTCTACAGCGCAGACCATCTGCAGAGATCTGAAGAGGAAGCTGAAGGAGTTCTTCACTCGGCGTGAGATGCATGCCTCTGAGCAGAGTGCATCGATGGCTGAGGCTAGAGACAGCATTAGCCAGATCCTGGTCGCCATTCAGGGTGACATGGAGGCACAGTCAGGGGAAATGGAGACCTCAGTGGAGCTACAGCAATGGCACAGTGCTGTAGGATCTCTGCTGGAGAATGTAGAGAGGGTGTGTAGTGAGGGTAGTCTCACATGTCAGCCTCCCACAGAGCTTACAGCAGAAAGCAGTTTCCCCGTCGTCAGAAGCAGCTCTGACGAGTCTGTGCCGGAGGATTCCGTCGGTGACTCCAAACAGCGGATGGCCGACGTGGTGCAAGTCCTGATGGACCACATGGACCCAATGGTTCTTGAAGAGGTCACCTCTCTCGGAGCTGACCTCACCAGACGGGAGGAGCTGCTGTCCCAGGGGGGGATCCGCACCCTGACCATCGCCCTTGTGGACAGACTCCAGGAGCTGATGTCACTCCACAGCAGTCTGCCAGTGGCCGTTGGGACCAGTGTGTCGGACAGTGTTCTGTACAAACGGCCACCGGCAGAGAAGCGTGCGATGGTGTGCAGTGAGGTGGTCTCCGCCTTTGTGGAGGAGTCGGTGAAGCGTTTGCTTCTTCAACTGATCGTCCCTCCCTCATCAGGGTGCGGATCATCATGGAGCATGGAGGTGGAAGCTTCCAACAGCAACGCCCCGACCAGAGACTCCAGCCACAAGAGCCTGCTGTCCACCAGCTCTTCAGAGATCTACAACGACACAGTGGATCTGTTCTCCAGGGCCCTGGTCAACCAGGTCAACCAGGTGATGGCCCTATCAATGGGATCCGACACCTCCACAGCCTCGGTCACACAGCCTCAGAGGGATGCTAGTGGGAAGAAGAAGAAGAAAGGGAAATTCAGCAAATTCCTTTCAATGATGAAGCGCAAGGTCAAGGTAAAACAGAAATATACAGTGAATTTATAAGAGAGCCACATTCCACATAATTTCACATTAAGGAAATGTAATGTAAAGGTAAAGTCTTACCAGTTTATCATAAGACAGCAGACAAGCTATGCATTGTTGTTGTAGGAATAATGGGATTTTAAGAGATATGTTCTGTCATTGATTCTTCTTCTGTAACAACTGATATAGTGCAAGAGGACCAACCAGGTTGATGTCCAGCCTCCAGCCCCAGGACCGGAGGACATCAAGGTTGGTCTCCAGCCTCCAGCCCCAGGACAGGAGGATATAAAGGTAGGTGTCCAGCTTCCAGCCCCAGGACAGGAGGGCATCGAGGTTGCCCACGACGATGGACACAGCAGAGGTAAGTCAACATGTAGAACACATAGACCAAGGACATACTAACCAAATTAATGAAGTATTCTATTCTGTAGCTATAGGCCTGGTGAAGCTCATATGAACTCTCTCTCCTCTCTCTAGCGGCCAGCCCAGTGACAGCTGAGACAACGCCTTGTGAGGAGAGCGGAGCTTCAAAGAAACAGAAGCGTTCCCTCCTCCAGAGGATGCTCACATCTGTGAAGAGCCTTGGGCTGCTGAGCTGCGGTCCAGGCAGACGGTCTCCGTCCCCCCAGTAACCGTCTTCACGACGATGGACCCACAGAGGTAAGTCAACACATAGAACACATAGACCAAGGACATACTAACTAAACTAATAAAGTATTCTATTCTGTAGCTATAGGCCTGGTGAAGCTCATATGAACTCTCTCTCCTGTCTCTAGCGCCCGGCACAGTGGCGGCTGTGACGACTCCTCCAGAGGACGCACACAACTGCAAACAGCCTTGGCCGGAGCTGCTGTCCACCGTGAATAAAACATTATTTGGATTCCATTCCTTTTGCTTGTGCATGTTATGAACTTGTTATGCTGAAGATTGTGTAACTAGATAAGTGGTCTTAAAAATATCATAGCTAGAAGCAACTGCGATTACAGCAACAAATATAGTAGCTAAGCATGTTTACAGCTATGCCTGAGGCAATAGAAATGTAATCATAACAAGAATCATATACAAGAATCATAACAAGAATCATGTACAAGACTTCATTAGAAATATACATGAGCTAGAAATGGTAGGCCTACTGAAGAAAGATGGTCATCCATTCTCCCTCCCTCCCTGATAGTAAACAACAAAGTAATTACTATTAAAGTGATTATTACTATAGCCTACATTTAATTAACTTTAACTTTATGAAGCAGTTTAATTGGAGTTGTGTTAGCCACATAAAGAAAATACATATCTAGAACTGAATTATGAAGGTTACTATGGGGATTAGGAGAGAGAGAAGGAATGAGGATTGTGTTACAAGCAATATCCCCCTACCTGGTCGTACCCTTAAATGTCCACTAGATGGCAGGCATGTATCAGCATAAAGAATGAATTAATGAATGGTCTTTATTGTCATTGCTATAGTACAGGTACCAAACAACGAAATTTGGGAGGGTAGGCTCCATTCCATAAAGCAGGGGTCTCCAACCTTTTTTAATCTGAGAGCTACTTTGAAAAAATGTAAGTGGCCGAGAGCTACTCATATCTTATTACCGGTACTTACATTCATTCACATAATGTATTCTTTTGTCTTTTTGTCTGTTTAAAAAAACATTGTGCATGTGTGTAGTAAGTGTGTTGACTCATTCCTACACTTAGTGAGATGACTGTCACTGCATGGAGTCTACTACAGTTATGTATGCTGGAGTGTATCCACTTAGGTTCACTCTTATAGAGTCATTTAAATGCTCATCTGTCAGTCTTGTTCTGAATGTAGATTTCATTACATTCATATCAGAAAAAGCTGATTAGCAAAGGTATGTAGACAAATAAAGCAAATACTTTCAGGGCTGCTTGGTGAATATTCTTATAGTTGTCTGGGTCTACCAGGCTCCAGAAATGTTGTGAATGTTGTTGCGATAGTAGCTGGACATTATTCTGGAGATTTAACCTCCATCTCCATCTCTACAGGATTCACTGCTCTCAGTGTTTCCCCTAGGTTTGCTGCCTTGGGGGGGTGGCATGGACTGTGGCATGGAACCCCCCCCTCGGTGATGATAACTCAGCATTAAGGGTTGGATTGGGGGTAAGACCCTGCGACATACCAGCGTCATGTCCAGGGGGTGTACTTGTACATCAAGCCGCCTCACGCTACAGAAACAGGAGAATCCTGCCCTATGGGTCATTAGGCTCGAGAACCATCGGTTCACAAGGCTACTTATGTGGTCTTGACTACCTGTCCACTTTCTCACCTGGTTCTTGCTCTCTCTCTCTGGTGTGCCGACACCATCCTGCTCTCTCTCCTTCTCTCCCTCTCTATCCTCCTCTCTCCCTCTTTTGCTGTCATTAGTAAATGATCATTTAAATCATTATAATCTACTCTATGAGTTTATTACACAATGTCAATAGTTCCACCTGTTGTGAAAGGGATTATGATGTCCCTCAACCAGTTTGACAGTGTCTGGGTGTCTTTTGATCATATCAACCTGAATTGATTTAAATCGACTTTACCTGAGTCTAATCAGAGCTGTCGGCACATTCTACAAATGGACAGTTATTTATTTTGAATAGCAGAAGTCTGAACAGCAACAGTACAGGTATTTGACAGGCAAAATGACTGTAGCCTAATATGTAGTCAGTATAGGCCTATGCTGAAGAGAGTTAGTCCCAGTGCCCACCTGTTCAGCATTCAATTGGCTACAATTGTCTCAAGACTCCAAGAGGCCAATTCCAGTAGATTATAGCATTTTATTGAGTTAATCCTGGGACAGTCATCTAAAATAAAACAACATTGGCATTATCTGATGGGACTTGCAAGATCTTTTAAGTGTGAGTGAGTGTGATGTAAAGCTCCCACTTTGTAAACATACGTGGCATAGAGGGGTCTCAGCCCGAATGGCTGCGGCTAATCAGTTGGTGAATTCACTGCAGAACAACGCCACCTTTTGTTACACAAGGGAAGGTCCTCGGGACTAAACTAAGCACTAACGTTCGTTAATGAGGGAGCAGAGACATTAATCCAATTTAAAGATCAAGACCCCAACAGCTTGTCATGCCCCTTGCTGTCGTTCCCAGACTTGGACGATGTGGTGATGTCAGAGAGCCCCGGGTCCGCCTCTCTCATGTGCCCTGTGTTGTTAACGAACAGCGGCAGAGGGATCATGTTGATTTCCACAGCGGCTGTGGCAATGCCTGCGGCGTTGGAGGCCACACAGTTGAACGCCCCACTGTCCTTCAGCGTGGTGATGAGGATATCCAGGGTGCCATCGTCATACAGGATGGTGCGGGAGTTGTTATGCACCAGCTTGCCATCCGGGAAGCGCCAGTGGATGGCCGGGTCCGGGTCTCCCATGGCCTTGCACTTGAGGGTGACCCCCTGGCCCTCCATAACGTAGGGCTTGGTGACCACGTGCTTGGTGATCAGTGGGGGGTCACAGGTGAACTCCTCCTCCTGAATGGACCAGAAGTACTTGTCCATCAGGTGGTCCGGGGAGGCGCAGGTCTCCAGGTCATCCTCCCGGGTCAGTCTACGGAGCCACAGAAGCTCGCAGTTGCAGTGGAGTGGGTTTCCCCCGAAGCTCACCGCCAGGGAGGAGGGGTTGGAGCCCGTGTCACCGGAGAGCACCTTGGCGTGCTGGAACAAGCTGTCCGGGGGCAGCTTCTGCAGGCGGTTGGACGTCATGTCCAGACGCACCAGCTTGGTGAGCAGCGTGAAGGTCCCTGCCCCGATGTGGTCAATCAGGTTGTGGTCCAGTGTAAGTGTGTTGATGTTGGTCATCCTGCCTATTTCCTCCCACGGCAGGGTCCTCAGGTTGTTGTTGGACAGATCCAGGTCTTCAATGGTCGACACAAACTCATGGAAGGAGGTGGGGGCCACATGGTGGATCTGGTTGTTGCCCAGGATGAGGTGGCGCAGGTTGATCAAACCTTTGAAGTGGTCACTCTTGATGACACTCAGTCGGTTTCCGTCCATGTGGAGTGCTCTGAGCGAACGCAGGCCCAAGAAGGTGTGGGGTGTGATCTGGCTGATGGTGTTGCGGGACAGGGTAAGGTGGACCAGGCTGGTCATGTTGAAGACATTTTTTCTACGGATGACAGTGATGAAGTTGTCGGTGAGGCGCAGCTCCACGGTCTTACGGTCGATTGTGGGGGGCACGAACAGCAGGCCGGTCTTGGTGCAGAGCACAGTCAGAGTAGGGGAGAGGTGCTGGCAGATGCAGCGGCCTGGGCAGTTGTAGCCTCTCACCAGTACCGCACACAGCAGCACACACAGAACCAACCGCTCCATGTTCTATCAGCTTCCAGATCCTGGAGCAGACACAGAGAAATGGTACAAAGTCATGTCAAAATCATATTTCATAAAGCAGGCACCAACCACGATTATTGAAACTGCCAGGAAGGCATCAATCACTAGATGATATGGAGCTTTGAAATTATGGGATTTGATGATGACTGGCATTATTGCAATGGTCTGTCATGACCTCCGGGCTTGGTATTATTCCAGTGAGGAAACACAGCATGGTTTGCCAAGTAAAAACAGGGTAAATATGCAGCCAGGCTCCATCAGTGCGAACCCTGGAGTATAATATAAAAGGATTGCAGGGTCGTTTTAAATATTAAGCTAATATATCATATACTGTATATCCCCATCATATTAGGTATATACTGTATATATATGGTTTGTATGCTTTTCAAGCTCTTCAACATCAGTGTAGGGAATTATGGGGAAAAGGGCACTCGTCAGCACTGCTTAAGGATTTATATGACCTTTTCATGCTCTCTGCACTCTTTATGATTCTGAAATATACTAGTGTTGTTCCGATACCATTTTTTGATCCCGATACCGATACCGATACCTGACCGTGCAGTACTTGCCGATACCGAGTACCGATCCGATACCTTGGCGTTTGAAAAAACAAAACAAAAAAACATGTTTTTTGAGCCGCATACTCACCTCGATGTAAAATGATTGCTAACACTTAGTCTGGCACTGCTCAAAACCTTTGTAAAACAGGAAAAAATACCAACAGAGAGTGAATGCTATAGAACTTTTTTTTATTGTCTACCTGGTATGGTGACAAGAAAATCAACCCCTATAAAACCTGAAATGTGGCTCTCACAGATGCCAATCAGTGCAATAGCCATTTAAGATATAAAACATTCGTAGTAGTAGTGCAACAGCAAGTGAACATTTACAAACAAAATAACTTTAAGATATAAAACAGTCGTAGTAGTAGTGCAACAGCAAGTAAACAATTACAAACAAAATAACTTTAAGATATAAAACAGTCGTAGTAGTAGTGCAACAGCAAGTGAACATTTACAAACAAAATAACTTTAAGATATAAAACAGTCGTAGTAGTAGTGGGGCTCCTCCTCGACGGTCTGGAACCTTTTGTCGACAGCCGCTAGTAGGGTTGCTTTCATTGTTTTTATCCCGCTGTCCTCCTCGGTCTCTCGGGTCAACAGTCGCTTCAGTACCACCACCGTGGGGACGACTTCAGACGCGATGGAGGTGCAAAAGCTGATTTGTTTCGTAATCTCCTCGAATGGAGCCAGGACGATGTTTACTTTTTCAAGTAAAGCCCACTGGTTGGTACTCAGGGCGTGTTTGATTTTCAGCATGCGTGTTTGTTTTTCCGTGATAGTGAAAAGCTGCCACGCCATTGGTTGAGAGCAGCTGCTCTGGGCCAATAGCGTTCCAGCAGAGGAGCATGCCTGGGCATGTCTGGGCATGTCTGTGTTAGGAAGGCTGTGTCAGGCTACTATAGCAGACAAGCTGAGAAAAACGCAACGTGCTGCGTTTGAACAAGAGTTTGGTATCGGGTGTTATTATTTGTTAGTACTCGCCGATACCGATACCAGCATTTTTGTGCGTATCGGTGGCCATGCCGATACTAGTATCGGTATCGGAACAACACTAAAATATACTGTCAAATTGGACATGAGTGTCAAGTAAATTATAGCACAAAAAAGTGAAGGTGAACTAGGGAGACAGAGGGAGTAAAAGGCCTGGTTCTAAATCCATCAGATGGAGGCATTATTGGATGATTCTCAGGTGCTGAGTCTGATGTTCAGATTCTGTGATCCCCATTTAGCCGTAATGATTCCCCACTCTCTGAAAGCATAAGTCTGCAGTGACAGGTGCGGAAAGAGATCCTTGGGTGTAATAACCACAAAATCCTGATAGAACACCATTCTTTGGCGGCTGCCATATTGCCAGCAGTTTTCCTGTTTTTGGCATCCATTTGTTGCTGACACATGACCCCTTGATGTTTATCATAAAGTCCATTTAGGTGGTAAAAAGAGGGACTTGATGACGACTTGGCTTTTTCTGGGGGAAATAATCCTGTCACTCTTTTGATTTATCTGTAGGTTCTGATCACTCTTTTTCTTTTAATCTACGAATCATTATCTTTCAATTTGTTAATGACAATTATTTTGTATTGTTAATGTGTAATTTTAATTCGATCTTTAACTGTAGAGAATTTACGTTCTGGAGTGTCCCCAAGAGATGGTTCCCTTTTGAAGGAAAATAGTTTCCTCACTGGAGAAAAGCCAAGGATCATTCTACAATTTTATGTGGATGACTTTGAAACCTGTAACCCCCTTGGCACCTCGCGAAAGAAGCATAAGCTTTGTGCTGTTTATTGGGTATTAGCTAACTTGCCTCCGGGGTTTCATTCCTCGCTCTCATCTATCTACTTGTCAGTTTTGACTCTCTCCCATGGACTCCCCGCCTCCATTGAAGACCTTATGGTTGAAGTGAAGAAACAGTGTGGACTTCAGGGCAATTTTCGACTACAATTCAAGGATTCCTTGTTTGGAAATGAGTTCCTTAACCTGACTTCACTTTCAGAAATAGAAGGTACTCTTTTTTTTTTCTTTTTTTTTATTGTTTTTCAGATTTTATCCCCTTTTTCACCCAATTTGGTATCCAATTGGTATCCAATTGAACCCATCCAATTATCCCCTGCCTATTGCGTAGGATCCGCCGCACGACCCCGTGGCCGGCAGCCCCAGAGGAGATCGCCAGGCAGACTAGCTGACTGGCTCCTCGAGCCTGACACCGTTATTCCTGCACCCCGGGGGCGGTGTTGCGCGACGGATCCTTGTCCGGAAATAGTCCTATACCTCCCTTTGGGAGCGGCCGCTCAATATGCCGCTCCCTGTGTGCCCTGGCCATATCCGGGTCTGGCGAGACCGGGATTCGATCCCAGTCCCCGGTGGGCAGCTTGCACTAGTGGCTAGTGCTTAGACCGCTGCGCCACTGCGGGGCTAGACAAAGGTACTCTTAAATTAAAGTCATTGATACAGTATGTCAAGGCCCACCACTATGCAGCATGATGATGAGAGGTCTACTGTTCTGAATCCGGTCCTTCAACCTCAAGCTTTCAGTACTTCCTCTGTACACGACTCTTCGTCCCTGTCAGATGGATCTGTGGATACAGATATACTGTCATCGAGTGACTCAACGAGTTCACGGTCCTTGGCCTGTTTTTTTTCATGTGCCTAAGTTCTCTTATGATGCCGAATTAAAACTTCAGCAGGCAAGTTTAGCTTATATTCAGAATGGCACTGTACATATTCCAGATCCCAAGTTGAAGTCAGCCATCCTTGATGGTTTATTGCAGTACAAAGTCTATGTCAGTGATAAAGAGATGGAACAGGTAGCACAGAGTCTTATCAAGACGCATCCATGTTTAACTGAGAAGGGGTCCTGCACTGGATACGGCGGATGGAAGTCAAGTTTAAAGTATAAACTATCCAACTACCGCACGGAACTGAGAAAACTGGGCTGCCCAGAGGTGACCGTAAACTCCCTAAAAAACAAACCGGCAGGAAAACGCAGTGCAGCCTTCGGAATAAAAAAGGCAAAGAGAGCAGAAGTTCATTTTTGCCCGACATACCCAATAGCAGAAACCGAGGAGAGTCTGGAGGCAATGCAGAAAGCTCTACTCCTAGATGTAAAGAAGAGGAACAACAGGGAGGTTGTGAAAGTAAAGATGGAAAAGACCTTCGCACACAGAAGGCATGAAGTTGTGCGTGATGCCCCAATGGTGGAGAATTTCATGGCAAGTTGGCCTGCTCTGTTTGAAGTTAGTGAGGTAAGGCGTATCTCATGCTTGGTTTTTCGTCTTGGATTTGCTGTTGATAAAATAAAAGTATAGAGGACACTGGTAAATTGCTAATATACCTAATTACCAGTCTGTGCTTTCTCTTCCTCCTAGGCTGCCCTGGTTTGCTGTATGGTGATGGTGGCTTTCTCCCTGATGTTTGCCGTTCAAACCAATTTCCTTTGTGCGTTCTAACCGTTTTTAGATCAACGCTGAATTCAAGAGAATCACCACCTTCCCACTACAGTCCAAGTTCCTGTCTCAGCTAGACCTCCATTCTGACAACCTGGTGAAGCTGTTCCACCAGAGGGGAGGACAGCTTGGGGAAAAACTAAAAATAAACATGGCACCAATGGCTGACGTAAGTGATACAGGGGTCCCACAGTCATGAAAAATCTTCAATTGTTTTTGGAAAATATTACGATTTTTTTAGATGTCTGGAAAGGTTATGGAACATTATACAACACCTAGTTCCGACCCCGCATTGTGATTGGCCAAGACACATTCCAAGCCGTGCCAATAACCACTGTATACCAACGGGCATATCACCAGTTAAGGTATCATTCCGCACACGCTGTCAGCTGTGTTAAGTTGCTATAGCAACGGTAAACAATGGAGAACTATTTCAGATTTTGGATGGCTGAAAGCAATGCGATTTAGCAAAATTGAACAGTACAAACCCATCTTTTTCAAAAAGATATTTAACGACAGTGCAGTGCGCCACTCCACTTTGCGTTGTGCCAATAACCATGGTAAAGCATGACCTCAAGTCTGTTACTGCTTAATTGTAGAATGTTTTATTTGCTACAAAATGCATTGGCAAGAAAGGCATACACATTGTATGGAAAGCCAGGGAGGCCATGAGTCCTTTTTCCCCCCTTCCACTATTTGTGCATCTATGTCTCAGGTTTTACTTTTCCTCTTATCTTTATATAATTTGTCGACCTCCTCTTTCTTTCTCTTTCCTGTCAATCTCCTTCCTACATGATTTGGAGCTCACAGCAAGGCTTGTACCATCGTAAGAATCACTGGTGTTATATTCTCAGAGAAATAATGTACCCATATGACTGTTTACATCAGTAGTTGACTTTAAAATAAAGCACAGGGGCTGAATTAAGACACTAATCAAGAAAATGTCCTTTCAGAGTGATGATATAGATGCTGGACGAGAGTGCATCCTGAAGGGAGTCTCTATCTACATGGGTGAAGATCCAGAAACCCTTGTGCAGGAATATGTGGTATGTACATGAATCAGTGCTTATCTTTTCCCTTTATCTTCCACTCTTCTCTTGTTTTCCTACTTGATCACGTGGGTCACTTGGGCTGAAACGATTAATTGATTTTAACTTTCACCTTACCTTATCTACATCAAAACTGTCACTGTCTGCCCAATTTAATATTTATTTATTATTTTCTTGATAGGGCTTGGTTTTTATTAGGTCTTATTTACCTACCTTTATTTACTTACCGTTGTCTGTTTTGTGCAGGGCATGGATGAAAACGCCATCAACGAGTCCTTAGAAGACACCACTGTGGGGATTTATGTTCTTAAAGAACATGCTTCAAGTGATGAACCACAGGACATTGGAATTGTCCTTGAAGGCGTCAAGGTGTTGCAAGATCTGGATAATGTAGCATTAGCTGCTGCTATGCTGTTCGGACTGATGTATGCCCTGAACCTCAGCTACCCTGCTGACCTCCGCTACACCTTTGAGGTAGTCCAAAAGATCTTCATGGAACTGGAAGGACGAACATACGAACGAACAGAGACAGATCCACAGTCCCCTCCCCGATTTCATCATGGGGGACACTTAGTTAAAGGTAGTAGTAGGCCTAGTAGTTGTATAGTAGGCCTAGTAGTTGTAGTACCTATACCCTATTGGCCTAGTTGTAGTGTGGATGTCGCGGTTACAGAACATTCCACAAGATGGCAGTCTCGGCACCCATTTCAGCACATCTCGTTAATCATGTTTTTCCACAGAGGATCAAAAACGGACAGTTTTCAATTAATCTCATCCTGCAGCATAGCAGGTCGTCTCAAGAGGCATTGAGAGAGATTTTTTTGTTTGTTTGTTTTTTAAGTATGACTATCATGATATGGATTTTGAAACGTGTTTTCTTACATTCAATTCAATTTCAAAGTCAAAGTCAATGTTATTGTCACGTGCTGGTCCACGGGTTACAGCGGGCTGCACACGGTGCAGTACAATTCTTACTTCACGAGCAGCTCTCAGGAATACAATATACAAAAGAATATATTGCAACAATAGCAACCTATCAACAATATACAAAACAACAATATCAACCTATCAACAATATAAAAAAATAAAATAAATATTCAATCAAACACAATATCACAAACAATGTGAATGAATGAATGAATGAATGAATGAATGAATGAATGAATGAATGAATGAATGAATGAATGAATGGACTTTATTGTCATTGCTACAGTACAGGTACCAAACAACGAAATTTAGGAGGGGTGGCTCCCCTGGTGTTAGGAAAGGGAAAAAAAAAAACTTTTAGAAAAAGAAAAAAAAATCACAAGAAGGTAAGGAGCTGGTTT
>NC_137674.1:11597831-11602831 GCF_963989245.1 Nansenia antarctica
TTTAGCCAACACTTCAGACTACGTGTGCAGCTCGACATCTATGAACGAACATCAAAAGAGTCAAACCATGTCTGTGTGTGTGTGTGTGTGTGTGTGTGTGTGTGTGTGTGTGTGTGTGTGTGTGTGTGTGTGTGTGTGTGTGTGTGTGTGTGTGTGTGTGTGTGTGTGTGTGTGTGTGTGTGTGTGTGTGTGGATGTCTGGTCGGAATCTGCCATATTTATCCGCAGTAAAAGATCCTAACATGAAGGGTTATTGGTCTGGTTCATTGCCAAAGAGGGTCTTTCTCAGCGATGCAGGTTGGGCTCATATCAAAGAGAAATCTCCTTTTCTGGCGACGTGATCATGGATCAAGAGAAGATCCTACTGCGATAGGTGCATGCATGGAAACAGGAGACTGGCTTTTCCGAGCGCCTAAAAATTATTGTAACGGCCGTAATATTGTAATGGCGTGAGTTTAGAATGATACGGTTCTATCTCCGTTTAGGGTAGTTCAGAGATATTGAGCGTCAACGTTTTTACATTCCAAAAACTTTATTTTTTATTATAAGGTTCTATCTCAATTTTTGTCAACATTTAGTTTTTTTTTACATAATCTGATCCATTAGGTGTTTATTAATGCCTGTGTGGTGTTTTTTTTTTCTCCAAAATGTTGACATTTTTGAGTTAGTAATTCATAAAATACAAAGGTTCCATCTCACAAAACATAATGGAATGTAAAAACGTTGACGCTCAATATCTCTGAACTACCCTAAACGGAGATAGAACCTTATCATTCTAAACGGAGATAGAACCTTATCATTCTAAGCTCACGATTATGGCTGAATCCTGAATCCAATTAGGCCTGATGTGAATGGGACCTTTGCGAGATTCCGCCAGTTTGCAGGAAAAGTTCTATATACAAATAACGGTTATTATTATGATCATTTGCCTCTATGTTATTGAGTTTCTTCTCCATTCATATCACGACTGTGACCCCAGACGACCAGTATCAGAGCTGGAGCCATCAGGCCGAAGTGAAGTTATTGTGTTGAGACAATGTTGTCGGTTCTGCCTTTTCTCCCAACAGTGAAACCTTTGCGCTGTAGGCTCGCTGATCAAAGACAATCTGGCGACGAAGGTTATAGGCTATATAACGATTTATTGTGTTTATATGCAACATATAGGTTTTATAGTTCCACGTTATTTTGAATATGTTTGGGGAAGTAAACTAAGGCTGTGTTATTCAGTATCATTCACTTTCAAACACTGATATTGTGATTACCCCCATCCTCACAGCTCTCAAATGTGAATATGGCAACAGATTTAACAAATAGGCCTACTGTAGGCCTGCCTAAGCATTTTTAATCCACAGCGCACTGTAGTTAAACTTCCCGTTTTGCGGCCTCAATATAGTAGTGTAGGCTGTGCAGACGGCGAAAATAAAACATTGAAGTATTAGGCCAGTAACAGCACCATGCGTTTAGTTTTCAGTTGATGTGAATTCTGGAATTTATATTTCACATCCAAAATATCAAAGATGAGCTTCATGCGAGGTGAAAACAAATCTAGTTTTAGGCATCATGTATGTTAATACACACGGTTCCACATCACCTACGTAGGACATTAAATTGTATAGTGTAGTTTGGTTTTCTTTTGTTCACGGAACGAAATGCTTTAGTTTCAAATAAATTAGGTGCGCCTTATCGTATAACAATATTTTATTATCATATTTCTTCCTAGACCTGATTGTGATTTGACGAATTGCCCAAGAGACATGGTCTATTATTCGTTTGTAAAAAAGACAGAAAAGAAAAAAAGGCCTCGATATCTACTGAATAAAACATACGATTTTACACAGCTTGGAGTTCTTAATCTGGATGGATGTTGTCAGATGGTCCATATCCTTTCATTGTTTAGGCTACATAACCATATTGATAAAATAAGATTGCTTTTCCCAATTTAGTTCCTCCGTTTGGAAAAGCACATAATGGTTCATTCATATTTCGGACCCACGGCGAAATGATATCAATGGTGTTAGCCTATAGCCACATTAAGTATTTCGTCTGACTTTTAATACTAAAGGTTGTTTCCTGCGCCAGTCTCACAAGACTGACTGATAACAAAACTTTCCAATGTGATTTCTAGATTACGTGCAAATAGGCCTATACTGTTCAGATTTAATTGCATAATTTATTTATTTCGTCATACGAGTTAATTCATCTGTCACGCATTTACTTGCGTACTTGATGACTAGGTGTATTAGTCACGCGAAACCTTCGAACCAAACAAACATTTCAGTCTATATACCATATATTATATGGGCCTATCACTTTTTTATTATATGTAGCTTATTGTTTGTTTTCTTTTGACACGGTCCCTTTCAACCATTTTAAAGCGTCTATAAAATTACTCTTAATTGTTGAGGTCTGCGATACACACTTGCACTGGACCGACAGACCTAAATAGTTCCCCTAATCACACTGTGTCCGCTCTTGTAGGCCACCTCCATACCTCTGAGAATCACCGCTGATGTGTATTCTGGCAACCTGGTCTCACACGGCAGACGTCAGAATTCGACGTTTGTCCATCTCATCCAAACGTCGAATTCCGACGTGACCATGGGGTAGCTCGTTCTGAAAGCGCAGGGGTGCGCCTGTTATGTGCGCCTGTCGGGGCTTCTCTCGGGATTATTCCATTTTGAATTGCACTTGCATTAGGGTTAGGGTAACCCTAACCCTAACCCTCTCCGTTGGTTGTATCTCAAAATGTGGCCTAACTAATTAATGCAAGTGCAATTGGAATAACTAATTAATGCAAGTGCAATTGGAATAACTAATTAATGCAAGTGCAATTCAAAATGGAATAATCCCGAGAGAAGCCCCGACAGGCGCGCATAACAGGCGCACCCCTGCGCTATCAGAACGAGCTACCCCAATCTCACGTCGGAATTCGACGTTTGGATGCGATGGCCGTGTGAGACCAGGCTGATTCTGGAGGGGCGGTGCTGACTCCTCTCCTCCTCCCAGCTCCTGGCTCTCTCCAGCGGGTAGGCTGGCCCGGGGCGTGCGCTATACGCTCTCCCTCCAGCTCCCCAAAAACGCCGAGGGGCGGGGGGGAGAGGAGAGGGGGAGACGACCAAGACATGAAGACAGAAACAGATCTCTATGCTCGAAGGAGAGAGGGACAATCGGATTGAAGGTAGCGGTCCATCTTTCTCACTTTTCCCTCCAGACGCAGCAGGGTCCCTTTAGTGCTCCACCCGGTGCCATGGACATGCCCAAGCCCTCGCCGTGCCGCTTCCCCGGGTCCTCTCTGCTGCTGGCCTCCGTGGCTCTGATGGTGATGGTGCAGTCCTCCGTGATGTCCTCCTCTCCCTCGACCTACCGGAGACCTGTAGTAACCGGCGGCAAGCGACCACCGGGGTTCATGGAGAGGACGTTAATCCTCCTGGACGTCAGCACCCGCAGTCCGGTGAAGGTCCTGAACGACAACTTCCTTTCTTTACAGTTGGACCCTTCGATCATAAAAGACGGATGGCTAGACTTTCTAAGGTAATATACAGCCTCCCCTCTTATCACGTTGTCTGTCATCGATCAGCATGGTCGTGTTTGAGTTATACATGTTTTGCGATTTGCTAAAGAGGCTATTGTTGGTTATAGCCTCCAGAGTGCACTAAGGCCTATTCTGGATCCATATCGTGAGTTTAGAATGATAAGGTTCTATCTCCGTTTAGGGCAGCTCAGAGATATTGAGCGTCAAAGTTTTTACATTCCATTATGTTTTGTGAGATGGAACCTTTGTATTTCATGAATTACTAACTCAAAAATGTCAACATTTAAAAAAAGTAACACCACACAGGCATTAATAAACACCTAATGGATCAGATTATGTAAAAAACTAAATTTTGACAAAAATGGAGATAGAACCTTATAATTCTAACGTCACGATATAACAATATTAGGAGGTCATAGAGTGGACTAACTAACACTATCATGTTAGTTGATTGATGCCTTGTTTGGGTCTTTGTTGGAGTGGCCAAGATGAGTTTAAATGACTGGAAAAATGAAGTATAGGCCTATAAAACACAGACGGTAACGTTATTTGATGTGCTTTAGGCTACCACAAGCATTCAAATGATCTATTTACGAGATATGCCTATACATTTGGACACCTGATTGCGTCATTATTGTGAAAAGATTCTGCATAGGTCTGCATACTGGTAATAGGCATGTTTAAATATCTCTCTAAGAGGCATTGCCTATACTTTCTTTTGACATGAATGTCCCAGTAAGAGAAAGAGAGAGAGAGAGAGAGAGAGAGAGAGAGAGAGAGAGAGAGAGAGAGAGAGAGAGAGAGAGAGAGAGAAGAGAGAGAGAGAGAGAGAGAGAGAGAGAGAGAGAGAAAGAGAGAGAGAGAGAGAGAGAGAGAGAGAGAAAGAGAGAGAGAGAGAAAGAGAGAGAGAGAGAGAGAGAGAGAGAGAGAGAGAGAGAGAGAGAGAGAGAGAGAGAGAGAGAGAGAGAGAGAGAGAGAGAGAGAGAGAGGTGGCCATAGCGGGGAATAGTTGACATTAGTATGACGTTCATCGTGAAGTCAATTGGAAAATACTTTCCGTAAACACGTCTCTTATTTCCCAGTGAAACGTCCTCTATTATTCTTTCAGAGGGGAACGATTAAGAAAGAGGCCATGAACATGCATGAACTGAAATGTTATGTATGCATAACCGTTGATGCACCAGTAGGCTACTGCGAAATTGTAGAAATCTATTGCGCCCTGGAAGTGAACAATTGCACCCTCCAATCCGCCCTAGGTTGATAAAGGCCACTGTCGCCAAATGTTCCTTGTGGCAAACGGGACATTCAGGTCAGAGGGAGGTCAGCAAAACAATAATTCGGCTCAACTGAAAATGAATTTGAGGTTGTCATCTGAACATTTGCAGTAACACTTTCAATGTAGGCTTACATAGAATATTCCTATAGGCCTATTTTGTTAATGTCACATTGTTAAAATGATGTTATAGTTT
>NC_137674.1:11607831-11614912 GCF_963989245.1 Nansenia antarctica
AAATAACGTGAAACAATACTATTGTGCAATCTGACAACCCTAGTCGACTATCTGTACAGTATAGTACAGTGGATTGTGTACATAGCCTTTATTTATGTAAACCAGCTCCTTCCCTTCTTGTGATTTTTTATATATATATATATATATATATTTTTTTTCCTTTCCTAACACCAGGGGAGCCACCCCTCCTAAATTTCGTTGTTTGGTACCTGTACTGTAGCAATGACAATAAAGTCCATTCATTCATTCATTCATTCATTCATTCACAAAACAACAGTACAAGGTGTACAATACAGTACAAGGTGGTTAGTGCAGGGTGTAAAGGTCTTAGTGCAGGGTGTAAAGGTCAAGTGCAGTGCGCATGGTTCAGCTGTTCAGCAACCTAACTGCCTGTGGGAAGAAACTATTTCTGAGGCGGGTGGTGTGTGAGTTGATAGTTCTATAGCGTTTTTGGGATGGGAGGAGTGTGAATAGTGCATAGGCAGGGTGGCTGTTGTCTTTAATGATGTTTTGAGCTTTGTTTATACAGCGGGTGTGGTAGATGTTATTGAGTTGTGGCAGTTGATGTGTTGATTATTTTGGCTGCAGTCCTTGTTTCTGCAAATGCTCGACCTTAACACTGTTGAGCACAATGAAAACAAATATAGTTGTTATGAAGGCCCACAATTTAGAGCCAGTTTAGTTTCCCCGAATCAGCCCCTGTTATTTCCTTTATTATTTTCCATACTGTTCATGTACGTTTTCGTGAAGTGTATGTATTGTTATTGTAATGTTTATGTATATGTTTAATGACGTGGTATATCCGGGGTGTGTCCGTGACCCGGATGCTAGGTTCGGTTGATATATATAGGGACGGAAGT
Source organism: Nansenia antarctica (assembly GCF_963989245.1). Lineage (NCBI taxonomy): Eukaryota > Metazoa > Chordata > Actinopteri > Argentiniformes > Microstomatidae > Nansenia > Nansenia antarctica. The sequence goes on from NC_137674.1 coordinate 11,608,692, forward strand.
GCTCTGTGCGTCAGTGTGACGAGAATCAGAGTGATGAGCGTAACGAGAGTGAGCAGAAGCAGAGAAAACCGAGAAGTCGATCTAAGATGGCGGAGTCAGTAAAACGCACACCGTGCTGAAGCTGAAGACCTGAAGAGTGATTATTGAGTTTACCACTGTAGCCCAGTTTAGCTGTGTTCCCGTTAGCCAGCCTTGCCAGCCGCCGGCTGCTAACGTTGGACCAAGCGAGACCCAAGCTGGACAGCGCCGTCGCCTTCACGAGGTGGATTGCGACCGACCGTGGACCACCGGACCTGAGCCCTTCACACCTCGTCGTGGACCACGAAGAAGCCCTTTTCCCTTCGCGTTGCTACGTCACCCCCCCCCTTTGTCTGCTGCCTTCCTCGAAGCACATGCGAGCTCCAACCAGGCCTCAACGCGCTCCTTGCAGTCCGAGACTCTGAGCCTTTTCCAGGCTAGGTACTGTGAGTGAGTGATTGAGTGTGTGTGTGGCCGGCGGGGAGGGAGTATATATATGGGGATGTATATATCATTTGTGTAAATAAATGTGTTTGTTCATATGGGATACCGTTGCTGTGTGTTTAGTCGTCTGTTAGCTAATGTTAATGCTAATGCTAATGCTAATGCTAACGATAGTAATGCTAGTCTAAAGGGTTGCTGGCGCCCCCCTGCCTCTATCCTCCTACACTGCCTATTTAGCTCAGAGTTAGTTAGATAACCAGCCCTTCCTAAATTCTACAGTCCTTTTAGCTACTCCCTGGTTACATTTGGTCCTTCGAGCCGGATAGGTTGTGTAGTGATAGCATGGCTGAGCGCAGCCAACCAGACAAGACAGTTACCCCCCCTTCTCCGCCCCCTGAGCCAGAGCCACGACCACAGAGAGTCCCGCGGTTGCCTCCGAGGTTACAAGAGTATGAGCTTGAGCTCGAAAGCTCACTGAGTGGTAGTGAGGAGCGCACTCCACGGGATACAGTGGTCGGAGAGGCCGAGGTGTCCGCCGGCGCGCGGGTGGCTAGCACCGAGACAGCCATCCAAGAGCACCAGCCTGAGGATGAGATGGCAGAACAGCAGGGTTTTGCCGTAGAAACGGAAGAGCAGGAAGGAGAGGCCCGGTCTGACAGCGCCTGCGGGCGGAAGAGGGAGGGCCTCAGCCTTAACGACCTGCCTCCCAGTACGGAGCGCCAGAGACCTAGCTCCTGCCGTTCAGTGGCTTCCTCCCGGTCCAGGGTTTCCGTGGGCAGTTCTGCCTCTGGGGCGGATAGCATGCACTCCAGAGGGAGTAGTGCCGCGCTGTCAGAATGTATGCGCCAACAGGCCGAGATGGCGTTAGAGCGGGAACGCCTCCAGTTCGAGCGTGAACGCCTCCAGATGGAAGGAGCGGAACGTGCGGCGGAGAGACAGCGCCAGGAGGCGTTAGAGAGGGAACGCATCCAGTTCGAGCGCGAGCGCCTCCAGATGGAGGTGGCGGAACGCGCGGCGGAGAGGCAGATGGAGGGGGCGGAACGCGCGGCGGAGAGGCAGCGCCAGGAGGCGCTAGAACGTGAACGCCTCCAGATGGAGGGGGCGGAACGCGCGGCGGAGAGGCAGCGCCAGGAGGCGCTAGAACGCGACCGCCTCCAGATGGAGAGAGAGCAACTGCACGCGGAGAAGATGGAGGAAGTGATGCAGACCATGCGCGACGTGTGCATCAGCAGAGCTCCGTCGGCCCGTAGCTCCAGAGCATCATCCGCACGGCCCTCTCGAGTGCCATCTCCTGAACCCCCCGCCGATGGCTCCATGACCCCCGCCATGACTGTCCAACTACAGGCCCAGCTGACCACCTGGAAGGAAGAGGACCAGGGACCCGACCGCTACGCGGCCCAGAGGGAGCCAGCGTCGCTGCCCGGGAGGGGAGCCATTCACCAAGAGCGTAGCACACCCCTAGGTCCTCCAGGGAACCAAAATGCATGCAGGCCGGACACCCAGACCGTCACTCCAGCCCCGATCATCCACTACAGGATGTTTCCCCAGGTGGAGGGACCCAAGTTCCCCTTCTTCAAGGACGAGGACAGGAGCCATTATGTGGAACTACGCATCTGCCTAGACACGCTCTTGGACGACTCCTGCTCAGAGTCCTACAAATATGCGATTCTCCTTCAGCATGTGAGGAACCCCAGAGCACACAACATGGTTCTGGCCCATGCCTCCGCACCGACACCTTACACCAGAGCGCTCGCCGACTTGGATGCCCGCTACGGTCGTCCCTGGAACCACGCCCTTGCTGAACTGCAAGCCCTCGAACAGCAGGCCCCCATCAAGGATGAACGGGCGCTAGATGACTTCGCGCTCCGCGTGCACACCTTGGTTGGAATGCTGAAGACGCAGGGCCCAGCTGGCGCCAGCGAGATCAACAGCACCTCCAACGTAGAGCGGCTGCTCCGCAAGATCCCACGCTTCCGGCAGGAGAGGTTCCGGCGACAGCAGCGCGTTCGTAACCCCGGGAAGTTGGGTCTGAGCATGGCTGCCTTCGCGGAGTTCCTACTGGAGGAAGTGCATGACACCAACGTAGACGCCATGGGTTACGCTGAGCCGAAGAAGGAGAGGGAGAAGGGAGACCGCTGGGACAGGCCGAGCTCGAACAGAGGACGCCCAGTAGGAGTGCTGCACACGGAGGAGGAGCCTCGGAGAGAGAGGAAAGCCCGACCTGAGGGAAAGGATTCCTCTCAACCCCCTCAAAAGGGACGGAGAGGTCCACCGCCATGTCCGTACTGCACCAGCGAGCACTGGTTCAATGAGTGCAGTGACTTCAACAACCTGAGTACCGAGGCCAAGCAGAGGTGGCTCGAGGAGAACAAGAGGTGCTGGAACTGTGGGCGCGACCATCTGGCTAAGAACTGCACCTTGAGGAGAAAGTGCAACCGCTGTGAGGAGGTCCACCTCAACATCCTACACGAGGTCTCCCTCGCCAGGTCCACGGAGGGCACCAGAAGCCCTAGGTCCGGTAGCGCACCGGAAGAGGAAACACCTGTCTACTATCTAGACCCAACCCAGAGCAGCGGCTCCAAGGTCCTACTGAAGGTGGTGAAGGTCCGACTGCACCACAACAACGCTGTGTACGACACGTACGCCGTTCTAGACGACGGGTCGGAACGGACCATCCTCCTCCAGGAGGCAGTGCGCCAGTTGGGGCTCCACGGGACTGAGGAGAAGCTGACTCTGCGCACGATACGTCGCGACCTTAAAGAGGTCACCGGGGCGAGAATCAACTTCTCTATCTCCCCGGCGGGGCGGCCGTCGGATAGATATCGGCTTCAGAATGTCTTCACCGCAGACCAGCTAGCGCTCTCCCGCTACGACTACCCCCTGGAGAGATTACGCGCAAGATATTCCCACCTACGGCGAGTAGACCTACATCCGATAGAAGGAGCGGAGCCAACCCTTCTCATCGGCTCGGACAACGCTGCACTGATCGTGTCGCTCCGTCCTCCGCTGAGAGGACCACGAGGCTGCCCGATGGCTGTTAAGACTGCGCTTGGGTGGGCCCTCCAAGGCGCTACCGAGTGGAGAGATAGAGACGGGAGAGCTACGTCATCCCTCCATGTCCGAACCGAAGAAGTGCAGACCATCAACTGCCTTCACACCAGGGTGGACTCCATGAATGCGGCGCTACGGGATAACGTCCAGAAACCCGAGGGAGAGGGGAACAGCTTTGATTCCCTGCAGAAGGAATTCCAGGAGGTCCTCGATGAGCTGGTCGGAGAGAAGAGCCTGGATAAGTTCAGGGTTGAATATGAGAAGCTGACTAGTGCCCTGTTGACGTCCCACGTGAGGGAGAAGCGGCTGATGACAAAATGCAGAAAGCTGAATGCGGAGACAGTGACCAACTCAGTGAAGGTTGCCACTGCACTAAAGCTATCCCAGGAAGACCAGACTACTATCACGTCTCTGGAGAAGGAAGTGAAGCAGCTGCACACGGAGCTGGACGCCAAGCAGTCGGACATCAAAGTGCTGAACCAGCCGGGCCAGCGAAGCAGAGAGGAGCAGCAGAGGCTGGAGCAGCAGCTGCAAGTCAGAAACACCAAACTCCAGCAGGAGAACGAGCACAACGCCTTGAGTATGGAGCAACAGTCCCTGGACAATCAGCAAAGGGCATCTGACCTCAGGATTAAAGAGGAGGAGGTGAATCAGATGCGTCAGGAGATTGCCAAGCAAACGAAGTTGAGAGAGGCCACCCAGAGGAAGTTCCGACATATGGAGGATCAGAAGTTGGATGTGGAGCAGCAAAGGGACATGCTGAAAACCCAGATAGCTGGGCTGGAGAGAGAATTGGAGTCTTCCAGAAAGCAGATGGAGATTGACAAAAAAGTCAGACAGAAGTGGACGAGGGAGAGAGACAACTCGTCCGAAGGTGCCGTGGTACTGGTGATCGACCAGTCCCTTCCACGCGCCGCCTGGCAGACAGGCAGAGTGACCAAGGTCCTGCCGGGTCCGGATGGAAGGGTGCGGACGGCCATCGTGGACGTTGGTGGTCGCACTTACACCCGACCTGTGGCACGCCTGATTGAGCTCCCTCAAATTACAAAGGACACTATCACCTCCTACCTCACGCTGCTAGAGCAGCCTAGCCAGTGTGCCTTCCCTAGTTAAATGAAACCGAGGGTTTCATGGGGCGGCTGTTATGAAGGCCCACAATTTAGAGCCAGTTTAGTTTCCCCGAATCAGCCCCTGTTATTTCCTTTATTATTTTCCATACTGTTCATGTACGTTTTCGTGAAGTGTATGTATTGTTATTGTAATGTTTATGTATATGTTTAATGACGTGGTATATCCGGGGTGTGTCCGTGACCCGGATGCTAGGTTCGGTTGATATATATAGGGACGGAAGTGCTCTGTGCGTCAGTGTGACGAGAATCAGAGTGATGAGCGTAACGAGAGTGAGCAGAAGCAGAGAAAACCGAGAAGTCGATCTAAGATGGCGGAGTCAGTAAAACGCACACCGTGCTGAAGCTGAAGACCTGAAGAGTGATTATTGAGTTTACCACTGTAGCCCAGTTTAGCTGTGTTCCCGTTAGCCAGCCTTGCCAGCCGCCGGCTGCTAACGTTGGACCAAGCGAGACCCAAGCTGGACAGCGCCGTCGCCTTCACGAGGTGGATTGCGACCGACCGTGGACCACCGGACCTGAGCCCTTCACACCTCGTCGTGGACCACGAAGAAGCCCTTTTCCCTTCGCGTTGCTACGTCACCCCCCCCCTTTGTCTGCTGCCTTCCTCGAAGCACATGCGAGCTCCAACCAGGCCTCAACGCGCTCCTTGCAGTCCGAGACTCTGAGCCTTTTCCAGGCTAGGTACTGTGAGTGAGTGATTGAGTGTGTGTGTGGCCGGCGGGGAGGGAGTATATATATGGGGATGTATATATCATTTGTGTAAATAAATGTGTTTGTTCATATGGGATACCGTTGCTGTGTGTTTAGTCGTCTGTTAGCTAATGTTAATGCTAATGCTAATGCTAATGCTAACGATAGTAATGCTAGTCTAAAGGGTTGCTGGCGCCCCCCTGCCTCTATCCTCCTACACTGCCTATTTAGCTCAGAGTTAGTTAGATAACCAGCCCTTCCTAAATTCTACAGTCCTTTTAGCTACTCCCTGGTTACAATAGTGTATCCTAAAAGTTCAAAGAAAGCCTGTATTGGAGGGAATGACTGCTGTTTCTGTTGTAAGAGAGGAGACCTGATAATGCGCTAACCGGTCCCTAGCCTCCATGTGAGCTAATGTAGGCCTTTTCCTCCTAAGCACGTGTGCTCAGACACGTGGCGTAGGACCATGCTGTGCGTGGACGCCTGAGGAATGCTGTGTGACTAAGAGCTGATGAGGGGCATCCACGCTCCGTTGTCTGGTCATACCTCTGTTGTTTTTGGAAGTAGTTTGGCAAACACAACGTTTTTCTTCTTATTCAATTCAGTGGACGATATACAGTGTTCTACTTTGTCGTCCTCAAAAGACTATCATCCGTTTTCACCAGTTTACTAGAAGTAAAGTACGACAATACACAAGACTTATAGACAGACAGTAGGTTAGGAAGGTACAATATGTGTGTGTGTGTGTGTGTGTGTGTGTTTGAGTGTTGTAATAAATGAACTGCCCTTCTCGTATCGCTGTAGTAGGGTAGGGAGGGTAATAGGGGTAGAGAGGCACAGGGGAGGTGTTTAAATAGGATCTGGAAACAATCAGCCTGACCCCCCTCT
>NC_137674.1:11615112-11632612 GCF_963989245.1 Nansenia antarctica
GTCAAGTTCAATGAAATAATGTACTCTCTTTGAAAGCGTTGTGGTTCAGTCTGAAACGTGCGGTTCATACTCATTACTCAGTCATGCATTTCAAGTGATTAAGCTAGGCCGGTTTAGTCTCAACAGTTTACTGTTGATAATCATAGCAAAATTAAAACACGATTAGTATTACTACTGTTATAAAGCAGAACGCGTGGTGATACAGTAATCAAAATGTGATTAGTACTAATGTAGTCTGAAGCCAGAGGATGAGCCGGGGCAGATTTGTATATGGAGAAGCAGAAATTTCAGAGAAGAATTTACACAACATCTGTGAACTGCTTGAAAACAAGTGGGTCCATTTTGCTTTGAAAACCAAAACATCTTGTGTTGCAATGTGAGGCAGCATGCTGCTTTTTTCTCTCCTTCCTTCCTCCCTCCCTCCCTCCATCTTTTCATCCCTTCATGTTGTTTTTTTACAAACTGTTTTCGCTTTTTGTAACCATGTACACAAACAACCATGTACCACCGCTAAATCCGCCAAAAAACGGTAACCCGCCCCATCTGGCAACCCTGAGTGGGACAGTCTGCAACATGGCCAATGCTAGCTGGTTCGTTTCCACCACATGTGGAACGTAGACACGTAGCCTATACCTCGTCACCCTCTGACGAAAATTACATTTTACCTAGCCTAGCTTCTTCGCTCCAACCAAGTTAATGGAAAAGCTCCGCATTTCACGATTCGCATTTCGAAATCCTTAACTTTTATGGAAAACACCCAGCTTGATTTGAATGAATGAATGAATGAATGAATGAATGAATGAATGAATGAATGAATGACTGAATGAATGAATGAATGAATGAATGAATGGTCTTTATTGTCATTGATATAGTACAGGTACCAAACAACGACATTTGGGAGGGGGGGCTCCCCTGGTGCTAGGAAAGAAAAAAAAAAAAAAAAAAACAAGAAGGGAAAGGGGCTGGTTTACATAAATAAAGGCTATGTACACTATCCACTATACTATACTGTACAGATAAAACACTGTGCTGTACTCTATGCTATGCTATACCTATTCTAACATTTCCTATTCTCTGCAACCTTATGTACCCTAGGGTTGTCATATTGCACATAGTGTTATTGCACATTCATTTAAAGTGTCTCAGTTTGCAGGCTTGAAATGTACACATTTGTGCCTCAGCACTACACCTGATTTTCAATCCAGCAGCTGCCATCAATCCGTCCAGACTGTCCAGGGCCCAGAACCTAGGTCTTTGCTGTGTTCAGGGCCTGGATGGCCCTGGGGTAGAAGCTGAGCTTCAGTCTGTTTGTCCTTGCGAACATGGTCCTGTACCGCCTGTTCGAGGGCAGCCGAGCAAAGTGTTCGTATCCAGGGTGGGATGGGTCTCTGGAGATCTTGGAGGCCTTCCTGAGGCAGCGTGTGTTGTACAGCTCTTCCAGAGAGGGGAGGGGGGCGCCGGTGATCTTCTGGGCCGTTCTCACGACTCTCTGTAGCGCATTCCTCTCTGCGGCTGTGCAGCTGGAGAACCAGTTGCAGATGCAGTAGGTGAGGATGCTCTCCACTGCGCAGCGGTAGAAGGCCACCAGCATCTCCTGTCTGATGTGGTCTTTCCTGAGGACTCTCAGGAAGAAGAGCCGCTGTTGTGCCTTCTTGATGATGGCTGCTGTGTTGTTCTTCCAGGACAGGTCATCCTGTATGTGCACCCCCAGGAATCGCCGGGTTGAGACTCTCTCCACGCTCTCTCCGTCGATGAGCAGGGGCTGGACCTCAGATTTTTTCCTCCTGAAGTCCACGATGATTTCCTGGGTCTTTGACTGGTTCAGCAGCAGGTTGTTAACCTTGCACAGCTTGCTCAGCTGCTCTACCTCATCCCTGTACGCCGCCTCGTCACCCCCCGAGATGCAGCCCACCACAGTGGTGTCGTCTGCAAACTTTACGATGGAGTTGCTGGGGTGGACGGGGGTGAAGTCGTAGGTGTAGAGGTTGTAGAGGATGGGGCTTAGCACGCAGCCCTGGGGGGACCCAGTGCTGAGTCTGAGGGCTGTGGAGGTGTGGGAGCCCACCCGCACCCTCTGGGGGCGGTCGGACAGGAAGTCCTTGATCCATGCACATATAGAGTGTGATAGTCCCAGGTCTAGTAGTTTGGTCACTAGCCTGTCTGGAAGGATGGTGTTGAAGGCAGAGCTGAAGTCCACAAAGAGCAGTCTCGCGTAGCTGTTTCCCCTCTCCAGGTGGGATAGAGTGGAGTGGAGAGTCGTCGCGATGGCGTCCTCTGTGGACCTGTGGGCTCTGTAGGCGAACTGGTATGGATCCAGGTTGGGCGGGAGGCGTGTGACTATGTGGGCCCGGACTAGTTTCTCGAAGCACTTCATGATGATTGGTGTGAGTGCCACCGGGCGGTAGTCGTTTAGGCAGCTCACCGTGCTTTTCTTCGGGACTGGGATGATAGTTGAGGTTTTCAGGCAGGGTGGGATGGTGGCCTGGGACAGGGACTGGTTGAAGATGTTGGTGAAAACCCCGGCCAGCTGGTCGGCGCAGTCCCTCAGCACCCGTCCCAGGACGCCATCCGGCCCTGAGGCTTTCCAGGGGTCCACCGCCGTCAGCACGCGTCTCACTTCATGCTCTGTGAGGGTGAGGCTGCTGAGAGCTGGAGAGAGTGGTGTTTGTGTTGTGGTTACCTCAGTTCGCCCCTCGTCGAACCGGGCGTAGAAGGAGTTCAGCTTTTCCGCCAGCAGGGGGTCGTCCTCTGCGGCTGTGAGCCTGTTGGCTCTGAAGTTTGTCATGTGCTGAACCCCCTGCCACACCCGCCTGGAGTCGTTGCTCAGGAAGCATTCCTCAATCTTCTCTCTGTGGTCTGCCTTGGCCTCCCGGATGCCGCGCTTTAGGTTAGCCCTGGTGGTGCTGTACAGCAGTGTGCCCTTCCCTGCGAAGGCGTTGTCCCTCTCATTGATCAGTTTTTGGACCTTCCCAGTCATCCATGGCTTCGTGTTGGGGTAGACCCGGACCCGTTTGTCCACGGTGACTGAGTTGGTGCAGTTCACTATGTGGTTCAGAACCGACGACGTGAACTGTTCCAGGTCCTCATGCTCATATTCCTGCCATGAGGTGTCATTCAGGCAGATCTGCAGTGGAGCGGACCCTGCTGGCCAGGTTCTGACAGTCTTAGTGGTGATGGGAGCACTTTTCCTCATGGGAGTGTAGGCTGGGATCAGGAGGATTGACACATGGTCAGACATGCCTAGATGAGCTAGCGGTCTAGCCTTGTAAGCAAGCTTGATGTTGGTGTATACCTTATCCAGTGTTTTTTCTCCTCTTGTTGCACATTTAACATGCTGATAGAACTTCGGTAGTACTACCTTCAGGTCAGCATGATTGAAATCTCCCGCGATGATGTGTACGGCTTGAGGATCCGCACTCAGTCCACTACTGATGACGTCATGTAGCCGCGCCAATGCTAAGCTACCATCCGCGTTAGGCGCAATGTAAACAGATGTTATGTACACTGCGTTGAATTCCCTCGGGAGGTATGTGGGTCGGCATTTAACAGTCAAGTATTCCAGGTCTGGGGAGCAGTGGCTACTTACAGTTTTTGTGTTTAAGCACCAGCTGTCCTTCGTAGATATAATGAGGCCGCCTCCTCGCGTCTTCTCACTAAGCAGCGTCCGGTCCGCCCGGTGTAGTCCTTCCTTCCAAGCCTACCGCGGAGTCCAAGATGGTGTCATTTAGCCAGGTCTCCGTGAGAATAATCACACAGCTATCTCCCACGATGTTATTAGTAGCGACCTTCAGTCTCAATTCGTCCATCTTGTTAGCCAGAGACCTGACGTTGGATAGGAAAATACTCGGCAAAGCAGGTTTATCCGGGCTTCTCTTTAGCCTAGCTAGCAGGCCTCCCCTTCGTCCTCGGCGTTGCTTACGATCACGACGCCGACGTTTGCGCTTGAGGGCTGGGACCGCGAACCACTTTTCACCCAGCGACCTAGCGATTTCGAATGGGATTCCTTGTTGTTTCAAGAATTCCGTTGTTACAGTCCTCTCATTTTGCGCACCAACTTCTAGTAAGTCTAGTCTGCTGTAGGTACTATTTACACAACCGTTCCCTATAAGTACTAAAATAAAAATGTACATACAAATGTACTTAAAAACACTCAAAAACACCAGCGTTGGAGCCACTCCGAGCCGCACGTCTGAGCGCGCCGCCATCTCAACTATATTTTATTTGCATTTCACGATTCGCATTTTTTGAAATTCGCTTTACTTTAATGGAAACACAACTACTAATGTGTAACACACCTTGGACGCTGAATTGTGTTGAGTTGAGTATGGTTGGACGACCGTCTGATTCCCAGTCCCAGACCCAGACCCAGGCTGGATGGAGGGACAGACTGGTCAGCCAAGGCTCACAGTGCAACTCCCCAGTACTTCCAGTTCTTCTAGCCTTCTATCTGTCTCTTCTGTGATAGGGGGAACAGAGGGTAATCCAGACAGTCTTGTCTGAGCCCCTCGTCTCCATTATGGGATTATTACTAAGAAGCTGCCAGAGGTGGATCTTGGATGGGACCGGCTTCAACAAAACAAAAACAAGAGTTCAGCGTTCACTTGTAATTATAGTTTTCTCAGCACCAGTGACCACAATGCTTATTTGACAGTGAGGGGAGCCCATTTTCTCTCAGAGTAAGCACTTTTACTCTAACACATCATGAAAACATGATTACAAAGGCTTTGCTGCTCTATGTTACAGTGAAACAGGGAAAGTAGTGGTACTTCATTTTTCCGGATGACCCAAGCCTAGATTACTTTTAGACCAGCTAAGGGATTCACAGAAGATTAAATGTCATATACAACATTATATATATATATTTTTACAATTGTTACTCTCTCACTGCTGTTGGGCAAGGTAGAGATACAGTGCCACATTAGTTACCGTGCATAGCTTTCTAAAAACATTTATAGGATGTTGTGTAGAGGAAAGTTTCTTTCAAATACAGTACTACCTGGCTGAATGAATGTTCAATTGGAAATATAGTGGAACTTCTCTCAGAAATGGTTAATGGTTGATGAAGTTTTCACTCTGCCTTTTACTTCACAATCATCAGTGGTGAAGTTTAGGTTTAGCATGACGGATTCTTGATTATCGTTGGGGTTTTATTTTTTATTTATTATGACCATTTCTCTCTTCACATGGTCTCCACACATCCAAGAGTTTCTGTTTTCCTTTAGCCGATGACATACCTAGTCAAGTGTTTATCACAAATGGACATACCATGTAATTCCATGTGTTCACAATATGCTCAGAGACAAGTGCCAGAAACCTGCAAACAAATGTCATTTTAATAGCCGCACGCATGGGAAATGTTTGAAAAGTCTCCTTCCGCCCCTGATATTGTTTGGCAAACCAGTTCTCTGTAAAAGACTCCAGAAAGCATACTTTTCTGTGTAATTTCAACTCATGGCACTTCACTGGTGTTTTAGCCTTCACTGAGCCAGTATACCAACTTGACATGTGTGAGACATGACCAAAGTGCTCCCAGTAACCCAACAGAGAGTCAGAGGCGTACGGGTCCAGACTACTGTACTCATGTTGTCCTGCAGGTCCAGATGTACTGTAGCCATGTTGTCCTGCGGCGAAACATGCCTCCTTCATTACCACCAGACACATTTTATTTCCCTAATTTGACTCTCAGGCTGTCAACAGTTATTTATGAGCACTCCCTGGGAGCGTGATTATTTTTTTTCTCTTTCAGAGAAATCACCACAATTAAGTAGACTGTTAATAATGGCAACGGGGGGCCTAGGGACAGGGTTTATGGTGGTGGAGGGGACGAGGTTATAGGCCCGGAGTGGAGAGGAGAAAGGGGGTAGGGGGATAGGGAAGCTAAATGTAGGGGTAGAGGGCAGGAAGGGATACAGACGTTATAAGAGTCCGGGGTGTGGAGGGTGGACAGGGTTGGGGTTGGGGTTTATGGCAGTGGACTGGCGAAGGTGAGAAGTGTACAGGGGGTACAGGGGCACAGGGGTTAGTGGGTTGAGATGTGGCAGGGGGCAAGGGACTTGGGTGTGAAGGGTAGGAGAGGGGCTGAGAGGGGTATGTACTGTAGAAATAGTGGGTATGTGTGTGCGTGTGCGTGTGTGCATGCGTGCAGTTTTGAGTTGTGTGTGTGTGTGTGTATGTATTCTCAGAGGTTGCATGCTTTGCCAGAGGACTCAGTGGACCAGTGCTGATTGAGGCATCAACGAGGAACAGAGTGGAGTTGAGTGAAGTGGGTTCCTTTGTTGTATTTTTAAAAGATTCATTAGGTTTCCTCATCCACACCTAACTAACTCTCTCTCCATAAGGGCCACACCTAACTAACTCTCTCTCCCTAAGGGCCAGGTTACCTCATCCACACCTAACTAACTCTCTCTCCATAAGGGCCAGGTTACCTCATCCACACCTAACTAACTCTCTCTCCATAAGGGCCAGGTTTCCTCATCCACACCTAACTAACTCTCTCTCCATAAGGGCCAGGTTTTCTCTGACAAACCAAACTGCTTCTCTTACAAAACTGTCTCCCTCCAATAGGACAGATGATGTATGTGTAACAGGCAGGGTCTAGCATTTGCTAACCCAAGCCTCTACCATTAGACCAAAAGGACATCATGGGAACATTTTGCTCTTACCTGAGCTCCCTTGTAAAAGTGACCTCTTAACAAAAAAAAACTAGATGAAGATGAAACTAGATACTAGTTTTTTTGGAAGGGTATGTGAGCTGTTCTACCTCTGCAGCTGCTGTCCCCCCTTCCCTGTGAGAGAACCCTCAAACTCAAGCGAAGGAGACGTCCAACTCAGTGGGTTCCCTCCCGGTGAAGGCTAATATATTAAATCTGCCCCCCAAAAAATGCGGGTTGCGTAAGAGCTTGGCAGGTCTGGGCCGTGGCCACCTGTGAGCTCGCTGTTATTTCACTCCTATCCCCTCTGTCTCTCTGTGGCTGTTTGGATTGTGTTGGCCCTTGTCAGCGGTCGTCCATCGTCCCACGGCTTCCCACTGAGCCTACCTTCAGAGACGTGGATACATATATGAGATATATATCTATAGAGAGAGAGAGAGGGAGAACCCAACCCTTATGTTAAGAATTCAGCCCCTCAACCTCAATCCCCTATCGAACATTAAAACATAAAGGAACTCCCTGAAGATGGATAAGAGCAGTGTCGAGTCTGGCATCCGGGCTCCAATCCTGAATGTTTTATGGATAGCCCCGGATCTCCGGATCCTGTAACCCCCCCCCCCCCCCCCAACCCCCCGTCGACGAAACGTGCAGATCCTAACAAAGCCTCTGTTTCCAACCATCATTGGTGGTTTAAACGTCCGCATCCATGTTTGGATTTGTATTATTGATTGATGCCCTTCAATGCTAGCGATGAAGCTTAGTGGATTAAAACCTACTGTATTCCATAATAGGTGCAAGGCAAGCAAAGAGAGGCAAAGTGGGTCATTACCAAGTGTAAAGTGTTGTCCCCCTAAATCACTGTCAAGCCTTTGATTTCAACTCATTTATCATTCTCCAGTTTCCAGGCACAAACCTGATATTCTGTTTGTTTCTAGAAAGCTCCAGTGTCCAGTTGGCTCCATCCGCAGGTCTAAACTGTTAAAACTGGCAGCACTGCCCCTAAGTGGCAGCCAAGTCTGAAGCCACCCAACATCCAACAGCCTTACTTACAGTAGGCAGAGGTCCAGGAAATAGCCGTCATTATGGTTCCTGATAGCACACTGTCTGTTTTGTTTTTGTCTGGTTGTCAATATTATTTGGATTCCGGGGAAGGGTGGAAGATGGATGCAGGGAGATGTAGCCTAGTAACTCTGGTGGGAATGGAATGGACTGTGTTTTCTGTTTACTTAAGCTGTTTACAGCCATATGAAACCTACCAGTGACTCTGGCTGTAACCTACGCTTGGTGTAATGAGAGAAAGACATGATTTTTCAGTGTGTTTTTTGGTCAAAGGGAGCTTTGAAGAACAATAAATTAGATTCATCCCTCTTTCAGTCAGAGCCCACATTCTTGCCTGGCTGTATGTTTGTTTACAAATCCACAGAATTTGCCAGAAGCCTGGACAGACACATGTGGAACCCAGCACAGGCTTGGCTGTGAGGATAATAACCTATTCTCTAGTCTATGCTTTGTCTCATACTAAGATTGATAGCTCTTTGGAAGTTTATTGGCTCATTGGGGGCATAAAGGAGGCTTAATGTTAGACGTGTTACCAAATCGTCTTCTTTTCAATCTCCAGTTGGATTTGTCTTTCAAATTGTGTTGTTTCTGTTAGATGGTACTTTTGTACATTTTCCTGGAGACATGAGTTTGTAAACTCAGAGGTTGGGTTGGACGCAATCGTTGCGTTGGATGCAGCACCTGCAGGACATATTCATCTGAATATGCCACTTCTTAATCAATGAGTCTCAATGAGACTGTTATATCCGTTATGCAATTGAATGGCTCCATAAAATTTCCCAACCGAGTGCTTTACTGCTAACCCCCCTCCTTTTACCCCTCCCACCCTGTGGCGTGTTTGATTCTTGAAGAAACGTCTGCGGGCGAGAGCTATGTTATTGAAGGAATTTTATGAGTCCATAAGTGTGTAATGTAATTTGCTCTGGTCAGAGAAGTGAAGCACGGAACGGAAAAGTGGAATTGAATTTTCAGAGGTATGTTCCTGAGACCTGTGTTCCCTTAGGGAGTGGACAGGGCTGCTCTCAGTGGCCCATGGAGGCTGAGGCCAAGTGGAACCTTTCTCTGAGGTTTTTAACCCCAACTTTGATTGGCAGGAGCTGACACCTCTAATCAGGAGCAGATGTGTAGTGAGATTAGACTGGGCTGACTGGGCTTCTCCTCCAGCCTGGTCCCTTCCTTAGTGCAGCAGAGAACCAGGGGCCTGCTGCTGTGCTGCTAGCCTCCTCACTCATTAGCCCCAGTGTCTCCTTGAGTTCTGTAATCACCCCGGCTCCCTGGCCTGGCTAGAGCCCCAGAGTGGGCAACACAGGCCTGGGAGGCAGCAGCGCCAAGACCTGGAGAACCTAAAACTGTGCCAAGACCTGGAGAACCTAAAACTGTGCCAAGACCTGAAGAACTGAAACTGTGCCAAGATCTGGAGAACTGAAACTGTGCCAAGACCTGGAGAACTGAAACTGTGCAAGACCTGGAGAACCTAAAACTGTGCCAAGACCTGGAGAACTAAGACAGTGCCAGTACTGCATATGAAGCAAAATCAAATAAAAAAGTAAACAGGTGTTGGTTTTGATATTAGTATTGGTGCTACACCTGGTTTAAATATAAAAGGAACACCTGTAAATATGTACTGAACTTGGCCTATTTAAATCTATTTGTATCCCTTTTTCCAAATGCCAAGAAAACATTTGTTTCTTTTCTTAGGGTTAGTGCTAGGAAGGTACTTTAGGTCCATGTGAAATTAGGTGTCTTGTACCACAAGGTTCCACATCTGTTTGTTGTTAATTCCAATATTAATAATATGGCATGTGTGTCTCTAAATACAAATGCATAGACCTCTACATAATTGTGAATACAAGTTTCGCTTGAAAACTATGAATTATTAAATATTAGTTTTATACAAGTACCAATGGTCCTGTTATTTTTAGACAGCAACAGTATGGATGTAATGTAGCAGAACTGTGTCATCAGTCATCATTCATAAGTGATCCATCGATGTCTACAGGCGACATGCATGAACATGTTTGTTACGCATGCATATCGCAAGGATTCGCTGCTTAAAGACTGAAGCAGGTGGCAATTTCACCGTCTTTGACAGACAGGTCTCTCTGTTAGCAGGAATACAGGAGTCTGGGTCAGTTGAGCTGAACTCAGCGCGAGCACCTGAACAAGACAAATGTTTTTGGTATTTGTTCATGTGAATGTTTGGGAAAAATCCCTCCACTGCAACATCTGATAGAAACATGCATCCATCATAAAGGGTTGCCATGGACTCCCTGCTGAAACCATCCCTTCATCCCCTTGTTCAGCTTCTCTACTGTATATCTAAAATATATAGCATTCGAGCATTTTGACTGCCAATGGCCCCTGGCCCGAGCAGAGATTACTTTTCTTGCGATGACTGATGGATACATGATTCACTTACTTAGACAAATGTATTTGTTGTAAGTCGCCTTGGATAAAGGCGTCTACTAAATGGCAAAAATGTAAATGTAATGTAGTGTTGTGACCCCAGATTGGCCGAGGCCCGGTCGACCCCCCGGAGCGACTGGCCTATCGTCTGACAGAATGTCGGATGCACAGCGGGGGTCAGAGGCTTGTTTTGCAAGGCTGGCCAGAGCGAGCTTTATCTCAAATGTGTTATAAGATCATGTACGGCAGTGATTTCCAAGCTGCTTTTTTCCACGGTGATCCAACGGAATCCATTTCTGTTTTGTGTTGCAAAAATAAGTAAAACCATGTTTATGGCCAGTGTTCTGTCTCACTTACTATGAGTCCACAGCCCAAAAGGACCTGGCTGTGTCCCACCTGTGGGTCTCCACCCAGCACTTGGGAAACATGGGTATAGTGCCTTAACCATTGGTCTAATCACTTAAAGGCCCCTTTTTTGAGTGTGTTTGACAAGTGAGGTCTTCTCAAGCACATGTTTTCACAAGTCTGCAGACAACAGATTTCAGTGGATGAAATGGATACACTGTATTCTCACTCCAAACTAAATAGAAGTGTAATAACTATTCAGCAGTGGCAGTTTCTCAATAAGTTTCTGATGGTCTTTTCCAGCTCTCTCTCACCTTCCGTTCTTGCACCTTAATAGTTGATGGACTGAAGTAGTGCAGTGCAGTTATGTTATATCAGTGTTATAACATAATTACACATTAATGTCTGAAAGCCAATGGTAATTACCATGGTCATTTGCTAACCCTGACCCTCCCACCCTTAAACCTTGCTCTAGTAATTTGCTGGAATTTAAAGAGCCTGGACTTAAACTGCACACAAATAATGGCTGTGGATATATGTTTTGAGTGGGAGATAATGATGGTGATTATGGTGATTATCATTGGTGATGGAGGGGGTCTGGGATTGGGAGTGTTTGCTTTTGCAAAATCATAATCCCATATCTGGGAATACAACAGGATTTTGAACTCGCATCTGCCAAATGTCTCAAAACAAAGGTAATTTGTTGCTAATTTGACACGTACACCACATTCCAATATATTCATGTGAGTGGAGCATGGCCACTGTCAAACATGACCCTTCACCCTTCATGGCATGGAAGGTTGTAATGACAGGGTTGGGTCAATCCACACTACCAAAGCATATATATCGTATGTCATTGCAGTTTTTGGAGCTTTCCATGATTCCAGTGGATGCTAGTTTTTTGGGTTTGTGTATCATCTTAGTCATTGTTTGGCGTGATTTTGTGATTTTTATTTCACACCTGTGTTTAGGTGTGATATAGTTGTTAGTGCGAGTGTGCTGGTGTGTTGGTCAGCTTGTATGGGAAGGGCTGCAGGTTTGGTTGTGAAGGCTTTAATGTAAAATGCTTTAATGAGGGCTTTGATGCTGTGTTGTAAAAGGCCTCGGGGTTATTCGCCCTTTAACTATAGTTTTCCTTAAGAGTCCCGTTTCTATGCAATTACAGAGCAATCATGCTTCAATGGCAGCAGCATTATCTGCGAGGAGTGGTGCGGGAGGTGGGTCGGCTAATCTGATAGCTGTTTGAAGCTTTAAGACTAGGCTCTTTGAAGGTGACAGCGTGACTAATTTCCGTCAGTAAAAATGTCAGAACCCGGGTCATCTCAGTGCCTGGAGTGTTATCGCTGTGATCTTTAAGGTCAAAGTATCTATCTGGTACCTTCCCACTCTAGTGGTGCCCAGAGACATAGATATATGATATATAATATAGGGAACTGGTTCTATAACATCATTTTGAAATGCTGTAGTTGGAAAAAATTATTATTTATAATTTTCTACCTTTAAAGTCATGTTTTTACATCAAACTGTAGGGTGAGTAAAAACTTTTTTAAGAAGGCGTGAATGGAATCCTATTCTAGAGGAGAATTGGTCATACTACATCCCAAGATTTCTATTAGACAGCATTAGAATCACTACATGTATCTGGCTATAGCACCAGATCTTGGTTAGATGTATTGATTTTAATGAATGATATTGATACTAATCTATTCCAGAAGTATGAATATTCTCTTTACTGTGTATCTTGTGTTATGTTGTATCTTGTTGCGTGAAAGTATGTTTGATTTTCTGATGAAGATCCTATTCTGATCGATGTTGTCTGTTTTTGTGGTTCTGATTTAAATCACCAAGGGAGCCAGAGTTGGAGACATTTCTCTTTTCCTTTGATTTTCATCACAAACAGCATTTGAAACTCAATCTGAAAACATTTTGAGAACATTGTCAGAATATCATAACACTTTCCTAACAGGAAATAGTTTTTAGTCAGGTTCTCACAGATTGTTGTCTAACAGTCAGCAAGAGTTGTTGTCATATGATTTCCGATCAAACGTCTTTGTTAAACAGTTGAAAATCCTAGAATGTTGTCTGGTGTTGTAGGAATTTACAGACAAATACAGCATTTTGGATGTACTGTCATAATACGACATATGTTTGGGCTTTTGTATTGTAGGTACAACTTCTGCCCTGAAAAAAAAAGAAAAAGCGCTATAGGTAAATGGTTGAATACAGATGTTCTAGAACATTCTGTGTTTCTTCTCCTTCTCCGGCCAAACATAGCTAGTACATTACCTCCAGGCATAGGATGTCTAGCGATGTGATGTACAGAACACATGCTAACCAACCCAAAAGCAGTTGATGTAATTTGGCCCACTCCTCTGTATTTGACTTCATCAAATGCCTGCCGCCCAAGTCTGTGTATACACACACACACACACACACACACGCACACACACACACACACACACACACACACACACACACACACACACACACGCACACACACACACACATACATACAGACCACTATAAACATTTTGGCCCGTGCTGGGGCCATGATTTGGTTTCTCAGGAGGAGACTGATTTGTGTACACAAACAAGTGTGGATATACATACAGAGGAGTGTGTGCTGAGATGTTAACATGTCACTCAATCTCTCCACCTATCTCCCGATGCTGGACACAGACAAAGGGGCCACTCACTCAAGTCGTGCCACAGCAAATCACAGATTGACACACACACACACACACACACACACACACACACACATTCATAGCTCCTTGTGAACCTAATGAATTGAAAACAGGTGCCCACATTGCTTGCATTCTTCCAGAACACAAAAGTGGTTTGACCTGAGTGGTTTATCTGGAGTAGAAGCAGCGTCGTATGAAAGGAGAGTCCGTGTGTACGTCTGTGTGTATAAACATGGAGGCGTTTGGCTCGGTATGACATGCAGTGAGTTAGCAGACTACCACAGACACAGAGACACGCTATTGGAACCACATTTCCCCCCCTTCCTATCAACCCTAACATGCAGTGTCAGGTTAACGTCAGAGTAAGCCGCAGACGCAGAACATACATCTATACGCTGACCACATTTACATTCATCATGAAAACATCAAGAAAGTATTCGACAACAACCTACATCATTAACAAGACTAGAGGGCCTACAGTAGATATGCTATGAATGTGTCCTTCTTGCTAAAGCTAAATAAAAGAGACATTCAGGATCCTAAGCTTTTCCTCCAACAACAGATCAGAGCTATGGCAAGGGGTCCCACTGTCTACTACAGTGCTGCATGGCCCTGTGCTGCAGTGTTTGCTGCTGCAGTCTTTGCCCTCTTTCCTATCAACCAGCAGCTGATTTAGACCAGGGAATCTAGGTGTGTGGGCTCTCTGGGCAACGGTGATTCAATATCAATTAATCAGGATGACAGGATAGAGAAAAGCAGCCATACCGCAGACCTCAGGAACAGGTTGGTTCTCTAGGTGCACCACAGTAGCCTAGGTCTGCCAGGATGGCTGATTAACACCGTGCCGTGAAGGTTTGAGATGAAACGACTATGCGGAGGAGGGTTCTCCTGCAGCTAAGTCTTGAACAAGGCCTCAGTAGTATCGGCCTGTAGCCCCAGGGGATACATCTGTACTTTGTATTGCTGATCTCTGTTTTAGATAGAGCTGCTGCAATGAGAAGCAGAAGGGGTATCGACTGGTAAAAGGCCGAGCAGATCTGATCTGAGACACTGACTGTGTTGTTCAGATGAATGGCGGTGGAGAGTGAGGTTTCAGCATTAGCACAGAAGTGTTTCTGGACAATCCACTTGGCAGAACGATTCTAATTGAAGCCACTATTTCCAATAATCAGGTTGGGTTTTGTCATGCATGACTGATGCTGTGTCTCGGAGAGCCTGCTTTCAAGTTTAAACTCTGTATCCTGCTCCACTCTGTCAAGCTGCTGCAGGAATTGCAAGCTGCTGGTACTGTATTTGTGTGTGTAGTGTACTAGTTTCTCAGGTGGTAAGGCACCTCATAAGAGTGGGTAGACAGGAGACTGGAGGTAGTGTACTTCATCGAAAGAAAATATGAAATATGAAAATAATATTTGCAGGGATGCTTTTTAAAAATCTGTTGGATCTATGGATCAATAAATTAATCAGTCAATCCGCTAAGATCTATAATTTATCATTCCTATTTGGTAGTCCCCTGTCCTGAGAATTCGTATCAAAATATCTAGCTTTTTGCCTTTTCTGAATATTTAACTGATCACGAGATGAGATGATTTTGCAAATGTGACTCACGATTTTCCTCCACTCAAAATCACTCATTGATTGGACACATGTTCCTCTATGTTGGAATATGAAATCAATAACATACATTCATACATTCCTCACCACAGCTTTCCACGCTCTTGTTTTGAAATAAGGTTCCCTCCAATATTCCCCATATGTATGTTCAGAAAGGCCTGTAATTTTATTGGTCAGCTGTGACTAACTAGAATCAGCATAGACAATACACACACACACACACACACACACACACACACACACACACACACATACACACACACACACACACACACACACACACACAAACACACATATTCATGTGGATACATACTCTTCATAAACATGTTTTTTTGGGAGGGGGGCGGAATACATACTATATAGATTATGCTAGAGAAAATCATGTTGAATCCATAAAGATGTAGAACAAAGTTTTCAATTAATTTCTCTAAACAGTCGTCTCTCCTGTCTGCGGATGTCTCTTGATCTGGCTTTAAATTGAACCAGAACCCCAAGAGCAGCTCAAGGCTGTGTGTGTGTGTGTGTGTGTGTGTGTGTGTGTGTGTGTGTACATTGACATGGGCAGCAGGCTTCACTTGCCTGCTGTGTCTGTTGGAAATGTATGTGTTCATGCGAAGAAGAAACACAAAAGTGCAGGAAGGAAAAAGACCAAATCTAGTCCCTTTAGTCCCTTTAGTCCCTTCTCAGGAGGAATGACGGAATTAGAGAGAGTTGAAGGAAGCGCACAGTTTGGTTTGGGCGAGCGAGAGTGCATGTACTGTATGTGTGTCAGAGAGTGGGAATGTTGTGGAATGCTTTGTTTTCCCTGCATACCTGCTGTAATTGGTGCTATTAGGCTGTCATGGAGGTGGTGTAGTGTTGTTCACTCTACACACTCCTGGGGGAATCTGGACCTCAACTACTGGACACTAAGGTCCTCAGGAGGAGACAGTACTACTATGGCTGTGGCTCAGGAGGTAGAGCCGCTGTCTAATGATCGCAAGGTCGGCAGATCGGCGGTTCGAGCCCCGGCTGGCCACATGTCGAAATGTCCTAGGGCAAGACACTTAACCCCAAAATTGCTCCCAATGAGCGGGCTGGTGCCTTACATGGTAGCTTGTCGCCATCGGTGTGTGAATGGGTGTGTGAATGGGTGAATGAGAGGCCGTTGTAAAGTGCTTTGGAATAAGGCGCTATATAAGTCAGTCCATTTACCATTTATATCTTAATTCTTTAATTGTAATGTTTTTTTAGTTTTTTTTAATTGATGTTAAACTATTATTAACATCATCTATCATCTACTATCACATACAAATGTTGTCTGCTATCTTAAATAATATAAATAAAACAACCGCTCGACTGGGGAGTACCTCTAGCAACATGAGGGCTTGACTTAACAAAGCTCCCCCTTAAGCCCCCTATAACATACTGTAACCAGTCACACGGTTTACTATAACATATAACCAGTCACATGGTTTACTATAACATATAACCAGTCACACGGTTTACTTCAGCCTAGTGCGCTTCAGTCTGTAGTGCATCAAGGGAGGCTGGTGGAGGTAGACATCGGAGGACGGTCTCATTGTAATGCATGGGATGGAATGTGGAATCGTATGAAACGTGTACAACCTCCCCTGTTGTAGGCTACATGTTGTCTTGGACATGATCAATGTATTTTAGATCAACAGAAGTCTGTTCACAGTAGAATTTGTGTATCGCCCCTTGTTTTATTGACACTGGTTCAACTTCTAAATCACTACAAGCTTAAATCACTTAACCACGCACGATCCAGAAGTCCAGACTGTTGGGCTTTTCTGGCCAAGGTGTTTATGAACAGTGTTCCATTACTGACAAAGAAAACGTTTATTGGGCTGAGTTGCTTCCATATCTACACCATGTTCAAAATAATCTATGTTGTCTTTTAAATTGTCTATCTTATCTATCTTAAATTAGATGATGCTAGAACTAAACTAGATTAGATTAGAATTAAATGTGTGTGTGTGTGTGTGTGTGTGTGTGTGTGTGTGTGTGTGTGTGTGTGTGTGTGTGTGTGTGTGTGTGTGTGTGTGTGTGTGTGTGTGTGTGCGTGAGCGTGTGTGTGTGTGTGTGTGCATGCGTGCGCTTGTGTGTGTGTGTGTGTGTGTGTGTGTGTGTGCGCGTGCTTATCTGTGTGTGCGTGCGTGCGTACGTGCGTGCGTGCACGATTGTTTGTGTGTAGGGGGTTCATCAAGAGAGGCAGTAAAGAATCTGTGTGGGATGTCGATGTTGAGTATGAATCTCTTTACCAACATGGAAATGTGGCTGTTTGTGTGGAGCTGTAGAAATGAGGCGTAGCGCAGAGCGATGCTACAGGCCTCTCTGCTACACACCACTGGGGTTATCTATCAGATAGACTTCCTGACAATATCCAGACCCCACTCTTTCCATTACACTCTCCCACAATGCAACCCAGGCCTGCTCTCTAGGGCTTGTGTCTTTGGTTGCTTTTCAATGGACCTATCGCCAATCCACGCCCCAAAATAGAAATTGTCCAATCATATCACAGCAAAAGTCACGACAGGCAGAAAATTCGGCCAAACAACTCGCTAATATCTGATGGTGAAAAGCTTCTAGACTAAATATTCTTGTCGTCTTTAAAAAAACATGTCTGTTACTTGCTGTGGTAAATCAGAAATCAGAAATTTGCCAACTCCCGCCATTGTAAGTGATTGAATGTCATTCAGTCACGGTCGGTCAGTCAGTCACTGTCAGTGAAGCGTTGTT
>NC_137674.1:11637612-11645112 GCF_963989245.1 Nansenia antarctica
TCTGCCTAACTCTACTCTCCTAACACTGCTGATTCCCTGTGCATTATTGCCTATGATGCCATCAGCCTATCAGAATGCTTGTTACATTCCAAAATCACTATCTGCCCAAGTCATCACTTTGACATTTTTGACACTACATACAAAGATGGCTCGGTTGACCACAAGTGACCTCAATTATGCTATGAGGCTAAGAATAAGATACTTAAATGAACATGGTTCATCTAGCCAGATTCCAAGCTATTTATATTCTGTAACCTACTCTATGACAGACCCATTTCTAGTCGAAATATACAAACTATTTTGAAGAATATCTCTGGCCCTAGAGAACACCATACATTTTGTTTTGCTTCTATTGACAATAGCTGATTGTACACAGTCCGCAATTCAGTAGATAATTGTGTGATCCGCGTACAGAGGGGCTTGACAACCACTCAGGGATAAAATAACATTAATTAATTAATATAAATAGTGAATAAAACAGGGCCCAGGATTGACCCTGGTGGAACACCTTTTGTAATGGGTAATAATTCCGACCAGGCTCTCCCCACTTTCACACATTGGTGTCTACCAGATAAATAGCTCTGGATCCAACCGCAAGCACTGCTATCAAAACCAACACTGTATAATCTATTTAGAAGAAGAGAATGATCAACTGTATCGAATGCCTTTTGACAGACCAATAAAATGGGCAGCACAATGTTTTTTTTTGTCTAGGGCGGATACTATATCATTAACAACTAAAGTGGTGGCTGAGATTGTACTATGATTAGCTCTAAAACCAGATTGATGAGGGCTTAAAACAGAGTGGTTGGAGAGAAATGCTTTAACTTTGTCATTCATCAATGATTCCAGGATTTTAGCTAAGCAGGATAACTTGGAGATAGGTAGATAGTTATTAAGGTTGCTTCTTTCCCCACCTTTATGTAATGGAAAAGCATGAGCCGTTTTCCAAATACTAGGAACTATGCCTGTTGATATAGAAAGATTAAATAAATATGCTATCTGTTACTAAATACTGGTGCTGCTAATTTGAGAAAATGAAAAGCGGAAAGAAAACTGAGAGGTAAGCCTCACATTACATGTGTAACCACAATCACCAGGAGGAGGAGGCTCTTCACAGTCTTAGGTAAGGAGATAGTAGTCTTGGTTTTGTTAGAGTTTACTGCCTTCCAAAATGTTGTTGGATCTGAATACGAGATTGTAATTAAATCAATAAAACTTGATTAAGCATTCCTCACAGATGATGTACACTTGTACTAACCTGTCTAAAAGATAACCAGTGGGATGGATCCCCAGAGCGTTTGGCAATAGCCCAGACTCTATTTCGTTCTCTGAATAAGGATGATAGTTCAGGAGTAAACCAGGGGGTTGACCTATCCTTCACTCTAAATTTCTTATAAGGCGCATGCTTATCAATGATTGAGAGAAACATTTTTATGAAGAAATCCAGAGCCAGTTCTACTTAAGGGATTTCAGAAGGACATGAAATGTCACTATGAATTAGGTCAAATAAGAAAGCTTGATCACTGAAGTTTTTTAGATTTCCTTTGATGATAGTTTCAGTTTAGTATTCCTGATAAAAGCTACCGGGCAATGATCACTAAATCCTAAGTCAAACACACCACTAGCAATAATTCTATCTTTTCTATTGGAAACTAATTAAATCAATTAAAGTAGATCCTTAAAGTTGATAATTGTTTAGGTTCGGCCTAGTTGGTTCTGTGATTAGTTGGGTTAGGTTCAAGTTACCACTAACCTCCTTGAGATGTTTATAATAGAGTACAGAGATAAAATATCAGCATACTTATCCACAGAGCTAGTATCAGCCGATGGTGGTGAGTGATTAACTGTGAGTGATTAACTGAGTTTTTTAACCAGGATTCAGTCAAAACTACAACACCTGGGTCTGATTGAGAGATCAGGACTTTTAGGTGATCTAATTTTGGATGTTGTAGGATGCTCCTTACATTCAGATGGATCAATCCCAGACCATTCCTTTCCTTAAATGTGAGTGGGATATTCAAAGGGACTATGGGATCAAATGGAGTCTTGGCATGTGAGAAGGTGGGGCAACAAACAGCTGTAGGGGGATTGTGGTTAGATTTGAGATAATAACAGTATAGTTCCAACAGTAACTAGGGTCTCTAACAGTGATTTGGGGAGGAATAAACAAAGGAATAAAATGATGTGGGTTATTTAATGGTGGAGGAGCACTACAGTATCAACTGCCTGAGCCTAAGCTTGTAGGCTTTGATTGAAAGGGGTATATTAAATAATAATAATAATAACTTTATTTGTATAGCGCGTTTCCTGCAAACGTTGCAGCTCAAAGTGCTTTAATCATTATATAATCTTAATTTAATTATTTTTGGAATTTAAATGCAATATTAAAAGGAGGGTTTTTATAATCTTAATTAAATTATTTTGTCATTTAAAGGCAATATTAAAAAGATGGGTTTTTAGTCTTGACTTGAACATATTTGCTGAGGTTGCATCCCTAATGTAAACTGGCAGTGCATTCCACAATTTGGGTGCATAAAATGAGAATGCAGCCTCACCAAATCTCTTCTTTTGTACATACTTTTTTTTGTAGAAAACCAGCGTCAGAAGACCTGAGAGCTCTATTGGATTGATAATGATTGATTGCAGAACTTGGACATGGATCACAACACGTGTTGTTTGTGACTATATTTTCTTTGTTGTCATAACAACGATTTTCCAAATGATACACCCCCACACACACAGACTCACACACCCTCACACACCCTCACACACCCGCACACACACGCACACACACACACACACAAACACACAGACACACACAGACACACACAGACACACACAGACACACACAGACACCCTCACACACCCGCACACACACGCACACAGCCACACACACGCACACACACACACGCACACACACACACACACAAATACACAGACACACACAGACACCCTCACACACCCTCACACACCCTCACACACCCGCACACACACGCACACAGCCACACACACGCACACACACGCACACACACACACACACACACACACAAACACACAGACACACACACACGCTTCAAATCCCGGGAGTGTGTCGACGTCATTGCTAGGCAGGTGAAGACATGACCTTAGACATGCAGTCTGGGCACAGCCACAGAACCACCGCTGGGTTCTGATAGAAACACCAGTCATGCAGCCAGCCATGAAATCACAGATCCTACTAACCCTGCTTTGAAGAGTCTGCCTCAGCAGGGGTCTCTGATGTGAATATCAGCCTGTCTGGATCCTCACTGGAAGACACACTGATGCCCTAGTCAGTGGCAGCGAATACATACTGTAGACACACACCCTGCACACATGTTCAGGGAATTTCTCCACCATGTGTATGTCAGACGTATGTCAGTTTTCACATGAAAACATGCCCTGGCCTTTGGAACAAAAAAAGTAAATATTTCCAAAAATATGCCTTTTTTTTTTCCTCTGGACATCTCATTTTTTACTGCCATATCTTTCCAGCATGCAGCCTCTCAGCAATGCTCTTCATCTGGTCCTCATCACCCAGACTCCTCAAGGACAAATACACACACACACACACGCACACACGTACACGCACACACAGGCACACGCGGATGCACGCACACACACACACGTACACGCGTACACACGTACACACGTACACATACACACACACACACACACACACACACACACACACACAGACAGACACAGACAGACACACACAGACACACAGACACACAGACACACAGACACACAGACAGACAGGCAGAGACAGACAGACAGACAGACAGGCACACACACATGCTCACACTTCACTGGGCCAGTCCTGTTTTGAATTAAAGTAAGTGAGGGGTTTATGTCCCATGGGCAGGGTAACAGGACTAAAAGTTGTAACATTGATCATTGAGCATTATGACGCAGTAGCCTACGACTTGTCATATACATGAAATGTGTTAACAGGAAGGTAGAGGATAAAAGAATCAAAGTTACAACTGCGCCTGGATTTCTCCCAGCCAGGTCTTTAGACAAACTGTACAACTTTGTCGAGTGCGCCGGCCTGCACCTGATCCTGGGCCTCAACTCCCTGCAGAGGAACCCCGACAACTCCTGGAACTCCTCCTCCGCCCTCAGCATGCTCAAGTACAGCGCCGGGAAGAAGTACAACATCTCCTGGGAACTCGGCAACGGTGAGTCAAGTCAAGCCACCGCACAGACACACACCATACACAGATGTGTCATTCTGTCCTACACGTTGTGATATTTGTTTGCGTCGAAGCTTTGTTCATCCAGGTTAGTCTCGTCGAGATAACATCTCGTTTACAAGAGAGATCTGGACAGTATGTCCTGGAGAGTTTGTCATACAGTACAATAGATTAGATTAGATTAGATTTATTGTCCCCAGGGGGAAATTAATTTTCACACCACTGTACAGTATACTGTACATAATATACATACAACAGCGTATAACACAGACAACAACAGACAGTACTACACATGACAGATACATAAGTACACACACTCAGCGCAGTCTATTATTTAAGGCAACAATGGCTGCGGGGATCAGGCTTTTGCCAAAAGCGTTGCGCATACATACGGATACAGTGTCTGTACACACTACAAATTGGTTCTTGGAGAGCTACAGTGTATGTAGGCATTTGTCCCAGTCTGGCCTCGCCCAGCACATCCCATTTAGATTTATTTGGTTATATAGCTCATGATAACAGCTCCGTTGGGTTCCCACTCAGCCCTGCCTATAGCTACCGCCGGCCTTGGATTTGATTTGATTTGAGTTCTTTTTTCTGAGTGGGGCTCAATGGAGTTGTTTTTTTTCGAATCGAACCGGGGACCCTGCGGTTACATGGTCAACGCTTAACCCGCTACGCCACCTAAGCGCCCCTTGATATGATTTAAGGATGTACCTCTAGTCTTCCTGGGGTCCCGAACATACACAATACAGACCTACAGACATTATAAATGTCGACAAAATCGACAAAAGGTAAAAAGACAGTCAGTCAAGCTAAGTGTCTGTAGTACAGGCATAGAGTACAAGACTATCATTGACAACAGACAGGCCGATTGTGAGCGATACCGACATCGAGAATATTCAGGTGCAATCAATTGTACAACAGTACAGGTAGTATCCTACTGGGTAGTGTATACAAATATAATTCCCTGGACTGTGTCAGGGTCAACGTCGAGCAGGTGTCTAAGTATATGTCTTCACATATACTTAGACATATTATATAGTCTCTTCCCTGTTCTGCAGTCCTAGTGTTGTTGGTGTTGTTGGTGTTGTCGTGGTGTTTTTTTGTTGTTGTCATAGTGTTGTTTTTTTCCAAGAAACTGAAGCCTCTCCCTGGCTGTTATAGACCATTAGTGCAGATGGAGAAAGAGAGAGGGAGAGGGGGAGAGAGAGACAGAGAGAGACAGAGAGAAAGAGAAAGACACGGGCCTCCCGTTGTGTTTGGTCCATTCTCATGGCGTGGACTCCATCCGTCAGTATTATTGAGGATAGCTTAATTGTCTCCCCCACCACTAAGAGGTCGCTGCAGGCTGCCACAAAGCTTATCAATGTTTGATAGCTTACTCAGAAACGTCTCTCATCAGCGGGGGGGAGTGTATTATTGTACAAGATACTTTGTACAAATGATCAACACCTCTGAGACATGGGCCATCCTCGGGCCACATCCACACAGAGACAGAACCGATGTTTTTATTTTTGTCGTCTCTTGTTTTTTTGTTTTTTTGTCGTCACAAGAAATATGTGTGTCCAAACGAAACCACTGAAAATGCTGAAACACTGCCACAAATTACACCAAATACAGAGAAGAAGAATGGAGCATGCACAAAACTCGTGCGATGAACAACAATGGTGGAAAATACAAGAATTATTGAATATAATTTAATAATATAATAATTCAATATTGAAGAACATGTTGTAGCTATTCTCCATGTCCATTTGTGCTGGCGGTGGTAGTAGAGGAGCAGTACATTTTGCTGTAAAAGCCCAATCAAGCTCAATAGCTTCTGCAGCACCAACGCAACAACCCTGTAAGGCGCCATTATTGTTGTTGTTGTTGGCTGGGTTAGCACATGCGGGTTAAGGGAGAGGTGGGGCTATGGCGTCATCGGTTCAGGAAAGATGCGTATGGCTTGTGAAGACGGAAATGCAAGGGTGGCGTCTTCAGATTTGTTCACTCTGGGACCCGATCAAAAACGTTGGCAGATACACCCAAATCCGTCTCCGTGTGGACATGGCATCAGTAAACATGTTTCTCCAATGACAGACCTGGAACCTGAGTTGGCCTGAAGCCAGTTAAACTTGAGCCTCAGAGGCAGGTCAGGGTAACTGGGTTACCACGGCAACCGACTTCTTACGGGACATGAGAAACATAGAACTGACACGATCGGCTGAGGGACCATAAGGACCGACAGACTGATCGGAGGCCTTGTCGTTGATGTTTTATGATTTGTGATAAGACAGGGGATAGACGAGTCAGCACGACTGCTGCCTATAAGAAGGACTGCTTGTAACCATAATTGTCGTTCGTATCCTCAACCTTTGAGATACGCACCCAGCGCTGTGTGTGATTAAACTTCTCTCAACTGTCCATCTGAGCAAGACCTTTTGATTATCCTGAGTATCCACCTCGACCTCATCTACACACATCATTACACCCTCTCACCCCTTTCTCCTCCTTTCTAAATGTGTTTCATCCTTTCCCCTCTCTCTCCTCCTCTTTAACTATCCTCCCTCCTCTCTCTACTGTCCAACCCCCCCCCCCCCCCCTCTAATCCCTTCCTTCTCTCCTCCTCCTCTAACTCTTAACGATCACCCTCTCTCTCATACCATCTCTCTCTGGGTGTCCAATCTCACAGGGCTTGCACTGGACTGTGTTAGAGTGACATTCTGTGTACTTTGGTTTCCATTCAAGGACAATAGCGATATAATTGCCCGCTCGTTTTCTTGAACAGTGGAGTGTGCTGGAGGACGTCTGTGTTGTGATTGTGTTTAAGTGCCTGGGCTCTGAAACGTGAAACACCTCCCCTGAGTGTAAACCTACCTCACACGGACAAATGTTCCGAAATACAAGATTAACGTCTCCAGTTGGGATAGTCACGGCAATCATCCTCCTCGGTTTCAATGTCTAAAGATATGTCCACTGCTTTTCTTACCTCTCATTCTCTTCTTCTCCTCTCTCCACAGAGCCCAATGGGTACCGGGGTATGGTGGGGCATATGGTGAACAGCACACAGCTGGCGCAGGATTACACCCTGCTGCGTACGCTACTGCAGTCGGTACGATACTACAGTCGGGCCCACCTGTACGGCCCCAATGCAGGACGCCCACGCAAGAATGCCATCTTGCTGCTCGACGGGTGAGTCGTCTCAAAGCTGCCGTTTTGCTCTCCATATTGCTACGTTTTGGCGGGAGAAAGAGACATCACCGCAACGCACACACACTTACACACACACACACAC
>NC_137674.1:11650112-11655112 GCF_963989245.1 Nansenia antarctica
GATTTGAAAAATAATATGATAACCATATTATTATCTTAGTTGAATTTAATTTCAATGTATTATAGACCTTTTCTTTATAACAAGCATAACAAAAACATCGCTATTATGCCGATCTATGATCACAAGTCCCAATACAGAAATACACCTTTCCAAAGTCCAGCGCGCTTTAGCCAAGTTTAAGAGGGTTTTGGTGCTCAGCAGTAGAGGACAATAATAGCTAAACTATTACCTGGGCACTTCCATTAGACTACCCAAAGAAAGACACCGGAGCACTCATATCTGCGCGTTTGTCACAGGGTGACAGTCACCCTGTTCCTCTGCAACAAACGCGGAGATTGTATGAGCGCCCGGCGTCCCAGTCCAATGCGCCAGTCACAGCCTTCCCATAGAATGGACTGCTCTTATATAGCGCCTTTTTTTTTTTCTGCTCCAAAGCGCTTTACAACGGCCTCTCATTCACCCATTCACACAGACATTCACACACCAATGGCGGCAAGCTGCCATGCAAGGCGCTGGCCCGCTCACTGGGAGCAATTTTGGGATTCAGTGTCTTGCCCAAGGACACTTAGACTGATCTGCCGACCTTGTGATCATTAGACAGCGGCTCTACATCCTGCGCCACAGCCACCCCGGTGGGGCCATAGAAATACACCATGTCATTGGAGCGTGATTCACATTTCCGAGATGTACAATCCTGTTTATTTCGAAATAAATTCTCACATGTGGCATTTGACAGCGAATGATGGTAGACATATTTAATGTAAACGTATGTATGTAAGATTAGGCTGATTTGTGCATCATAGTCGTGCCAAAACAACCCGCAATCTAATCCGAGCAGTTGTATTATTGATGGATGTGCAATTTTTGATGGAGAGCAGTGAGCGGGAGGCTCGTCAAGGAGCGTGTAGTTGACTAATGCCGTGGGCAGCAGCTGTTTCTCCAGCGTTCCTGTCACATCGGATTTCGGAACGCCATAAAAGTAAATCTGTGCTGCCTGTCTCACATTATCTATCCAACGTTACATATTTGAAGGCTGATTTGTGCATGATAGTCATGCATTTTTCCATGTCGTATTTCCTCCGTTTGATGGCATATGACGTCCGAAATGTAATTACATTTCAGCCGCGAAGTCGTTACACTGTTGTCCTATGTCAGTGCAGACTGGCAGGGTAGGAGCACAGGTTGATAGCCTACAGAGCACCGTTATTCTGTCATGGTCTGATAATGAAGCATTGTTCTTTTTTATTTGATGACTTATTTGATCGATTGATAGCGTAAAACACAAGTTGTGAATGAATCGCGGGCGTCAATGCTTTTCTATGACACTACTGATGACATATCAGGGTGTTGAAGGGTTGTCCCATTTCATAGGGAAAGATTTCAACCACTACGCCTTGTGGCTCTGTTTCGGAGGCCTTGGCTCCAAAGCGAGTGGCACTCCAAAATGACCCGTCGGGGAAGGAAAGGGAATCGGGATCGAGCCCAAGTCTTTCCCCTGTGTGTTGTCTTTAACACCATTTTGTTTTCTTTCACAGACAGCGGGAGACCACAATAAAAGATACTCAGTTTGTGTGTGTGTGTGTGTGTGTGTGTGTGTGTGTGTGTGTGTGTGTGTGTGTGTGTGAGAGAGAGAGAGAGAGAGAGAGAGAGAGAGAGAGAGAGAGGGTGTATTAGGGAGGAAGGGAGTCTGTCTGTAAGAGTTGAAATCCATTCGAGTGAAGGCTGTAAGAATCCTCCCTGGGGGAGGAGTGGAGGGGTGGAGGAGTGGAGCGGTGGTTATTTACAGCTGGAAGGAGAAAGCAGAGATCATGGAGATCTGTGTCTTCCGCTGCTCTTGCAGTCCCTGTCTCGGTGGGGCCGTAAATTGAGTGAGGGTGATTAGCCTGGAGAGTCACATATCTTTCAGCAGTGTAGCTAAAAAACCCTCAGACAATTTGCTAGCTGGTAGAGATCAGGGAAGACCCCCGCTTCGCCCCGTGCACCAGATGGTCATCTCTATCTCTATACTACGTCATTTCCATCCTAGCAGCGCTGTGTCTTGGTACTTACTGTATCTGCATCTCAAATGGTGGAGGGGGGTGGAGGGGGGGGGGGGGGGGTTAGCATCATGTCCATTCTGGACAGATTCATCAACCGATTCATCAAGAGGGTTTTCTTTTGTCTTTTAAGAATGTTTATACAACATTGTCAGAGATGTTCTCTAACCTCTAAAGGGGTTCATTGCTGATATGAATCCCTGTCTGTAGGAGCAGGTTAGGTCTGATTAAGGAATTTAAATGTACCCCCATAGCTCGTAATGGATCCATATACATACAATGGGCCCTATTATGCACTTCATAAGTCTTAAGCAATAAGACGAGGCGGTAGATCTAAACTTAAGACGTGGAGGCGTGGTCAAGGCCACTTTGCTATTATGCGTGCGGTAGTGGGCGCCTAAGACCCGGCGCTAAGCCCAGAAATTAGTCATGGGTGTGTTTTGGGCGTCTTCTCAATCAACCCAATCAGCGTGCCAGGTGCCATTCCCTTTAAGAACCGGCTGCGTTAAGTCATAAGCGCTAAGCTATTATGCGGTTCATAGGCGCTAGACTTCATGCACGGTTTGAAACACGAGCGCTTCAACCTCTAAGATCTTTTCAAACCACTTCTTAGCGCTAGGCGCAAAGTCAGATCGCATAATAGCAGGGGCGCCTAGCGCACTTCATTAACATATGAACACTCCCACAATGAGTAATATATGCACAGGAGTCTTACGTCTTATGTGTGGGCGCCTAGCGACACCTGCATAATAGCAGTAGCGCGTATGAAGCGCATAATAAGGGTGGCGGTAGGTCTTAACCTGGCGGTGCGTCTTAATTAAGACTTAAGACGGCAAGTTAAGAAGTGCATAATAGGGCCCAATGTGTTTCTATCCAGTTCTCTTGTCTGTATAAATGTTACGGTACATGTGGGAATACGGTACATGTGGGAAAACTAGGGTTAGGGTTAGGTGCTAGGGTGCTACGGTTAGGGTTAGGGGTAGGGGTAGGGGTAGGGTTAGGGTTAGGGTTAGGGTTAGGGTTAGACATGCCAGCATGTAACAAGTCGACGTAGCACCTAACCCTAACCCTAGTTGTCCCACATGTACCGTAACATATATACACAGATAATGCTCTGGTCTTGTCCCTGCAGTTACTACATGGATGGAAGGGTGACCAAAGTGGAGGACTTTATGAAGACTCGCCTGCTGGACACTCTGACAGAACAGATCACTAAAGTACTGAAGGTGAGAGGAGTGTGTGTGTGTGTGTGTGAGTGTGAGTGTGAGTGTGAGTGTGAGTGTGAGTGTGAGTGTGTGAGTGTGAGTGTGTGAGTGTGAGTGTGTGAGTGTGTGAGTGTGTGAGTGTGTGAGTGTGTGAGTGTGTGAGTGTGTGAGTGTATGAGTGTATGAGTGTGAGTGTGAGTGTGTCTGTCTGTCTGTCTGTGTGTCTGTCTGTCTGTCTGTCTGTCTGTCTGTCTGTCTGTGTCTGTCTGTCTGTCTGTCTGTCTGTGTGTGGCAAGATTCCCACACTTTGGGAAGAGGGGGTGGAGGTGCTGGGTCATGCTTTACAAGCTGACCTCTGTCCAGCAGTGCCCCATCCTCCCCTGCCCATGTACCTCCCACTAACCCTATCTCTCTACCTCCCCGCTTTTGGAGACAGTCTCTCTTGTGTTATGAGTGTAAGTGCTAGGTTTCACAACTTCTATTATAAGCTATGAAGTATATTCCTGTAGGCCCTATCTAAGGGTGCAGAATCTCAACTCTCACATCTGGCAGAGACCCTTCTTTCAGAGAGAAGAAAAAGGGAATTGGCTTATCTTCACAAGTCTCATTGGAGTTTGATTTGAAGCCGCTGCTGATTTCTCCCTTTCTTTTCTCTCTGCCTCTCTGTCTCTCTCTCTCTCTCTCTCTCTCTCTCTCTCTCTCTCTCTCTCTCTCTCTCTGTGTGTCTCTGTCTCTCTCTGCCTCTCTCTCTCTCT
Organism: Nansenia antarctica; assembly: GCF_963989245.1. Taxonomy (NCBI): domain Eukaryota; kingdom Metazoa; phylum Chordata; class Actinopteri; order Argentiniformes; family Microstomatidae; genus Nansenia; species Nansenia antarctica. The sequence goes on from NC_137674.1 coordinate 11,654,109, forward strand.
CTCTCTCTCTCTCTCTCTCTGTGTGTCTCTGTCTCTCTCTGCCTCTCTCTCTATCTGTCAGTCTCTGTCTCTCTGCCTCTCTGTCTCTCTGTGTCTCTGTCTCTCTGTCTCTCTGTCTCTCTGTCTCTCTGTGTCTCTGTGTCTCTGTGTCTCTGTCTCTCTGTCTCTCTGTCTCTATGTCTCTGTGTTTTTCTGTGTCTCTGTGTCTCTGTGTCTCTGTCTCTCTGCCTCTCTGTCTCTCTGCCTCTCTGCCTCTCTGCATCTCCGTGTCTCTGTGTCTCTGTGTCTCTGTCTCTCTGTCACTCTGCCTCTCTGTGTCTCTGTGTCTCTGTCTCTCTGCCTCTCTGTGTCTCTATGTCTCTATGTCTCTGTGCCTCTGTGTCTCTGTGTCTCTGCGTCTCTGCCTCTCTGCCTCTCTGTGTCTCTGTGTCTCTGTGTCTCAGTCTCTCTGTCTCTCTGTGTCTCTGTGTCTCTTTCTCTCTGTGTCTCTGTCTCTCTGTGTCTCTATGTCTCTGTCTCTCTGTGTCTCTGTGTCTCTGTCTCTCTGTGTCTCTATGTCTCTGTCTCTCTGTCTCTGTCTCTCTGTGTCTCTGTGTCTCTGTGTCTCTGTCTCTCTGCCTCTCTGTCTCTCTGTCTCTCTGTGTCTCTATGTCTCTGTCTCTCTGTCTCTCTGTGTCTCTGTGTCTCTGTCTCTCTGCCTCTCTGTCTCTCTGTGTCTCTGTCTCTGTATCTCTGTGTCTCTGTCTCTCTGCCTCTCTGTCTCTCTATGTTTCTGTCTCTCTGGGTCTCTGTGTCTCCATGTCTCCGTGTCTCTGCCTCTCTGTCTCTCTGTGTCTCTTTGTCTCTGTATCTCTGTGTCTCTGTCTCTCTGCCTCTCTGTCTCTCTATGTTTCTGTCTCTCTGGGTCTCTGTGTCTCCATGTCTCTGTGTCTCTGCCTCTCTGTCTCTCTGTGTCTCTCTGCCTCTCTGCCTCTCGGTGTCTCTGTGTCTCTGTGTCTATGTGT
>NC_137674.1:11660112-11667612 GCF_963989245.1 Nansenia antarctica
TTTATCATCCTTCCCCTGGTGATAAAGTTAGGTCCGGAAATATTTTGACAGTGACACCATTTCCATAATTTTGGCTCTGTACGCCACCACAATGGATTTGAAGTTACGAAATGACACGATCGAGATGCAATTGAAGTGCAGACTTTCAGCTTTAATTCAAGGGGTAGAACCGAAATATTGTATGAAACATTTAGGAATTGGAACCATTCTTATACACAGTCCCCAATTTTCAGGGGCTCAAATGTAATTGGACAAATTAACATAATCATAAATAAAATGTTCATTTTTAATACTTTGCCGAGATTCCTTTGCAAGCAATGACTGCCTGAAGTCTGGAACCCATGGACATCACCAAATGCTGGGATTCCTCAGCAAGTGGAATGCATTCTTGATCGGGTTGAGATGAGGTGATTGACTCGGCCATTGCAGAATATTCCACTTCTTTGCCTTAAAAAACCTCCTGGTTTGCTTTCGCAGTATGTTAATTCCTAAACCTTTCCTTCAATTCGGATGTGAATACCCCCAAATTAAAGCTGAGAGTCTGCACTTTACGCCCACAGTCATTATATAACTGTAACTTGAATATATTTTGGTAAACAGCTAAAAGTGTGAGGCAGAAATAGACAAGGTTTGGATGTCCGAGGGGATCTTTATTCAGTTTCTGTCGGTCATGGCCATGTTCCACACTGGGCAGAGAGGTTCCTCGGAGAATAAAGAGCTACTGACATGAGATGGAATGATAGTACACATCTTCTCTCACAAAATAATTCTGCTGCTCCAACCCCATGGGCATTTTAGGAAAAACAACATTGTATTGATATTGTTTTTTGGTTGTATATCGGTCATGACAGAATGGCGCCGAAATGTCTAAATCCAAACATTGTATAATTGTATGTAAAATGTTGTTGAGACAATGGAAGATGACTATGGGACAACGTTAAAACCAAATGTTGCACACTAGAATGTGTTAACACCATCATACCATGTTGGTTAATGGTTGTCATTTGCTGGTCATCATCCAACATAGTAACATTGTTTATCATGGTTTGAAAATAAAGGTTGTCTTCACATTGCCAGTTGTCAGTCAGCGTTAGACCATTTCACAGTTGAAATTCATATTTCTTTTAAAATCTTGCCTATTTACGTAAATACAAGTTAGAGAGAGAGAGAGAGAGATATATATATTTATGTTTTCATTCTGTGTGTCTAATATTGTTACATTATCGGCTATGTATCATGTTAACATATCATTTAACGTCTTCATATTTGTGAGCCTAATATTTAATCTATGGTTCTGGATTGTACAGTAATATAAATAAAGCGTAAAAATATCAAACAAAAATAGATAAATATACATTTTAGTAATATGCGAGTAACATTAACAAGGTTAAATAATGTATACTCAAACGTTTTTATCACATTTTGAGGATTAAGAAATCCACAGTATGTAAACGTATACCCTTTTGACTGCTGTATAACTGGCACAATATAACATGCCCATGGAGAAGAAACAAAAGATGGTCGTTCTCTTCTTCCCACCATCTCTCTCTCTCTCTCTCTTTCTCTCTCTCTCTCTTTCTCTCTTTCTCTCTCTCTCTCTCTCTCTCTCTCTCTCTCTCTCTCTCTCTCTCTCTCCCTCCCTCTCTACACAACTGTTAGGGTGCTGTATACCTCCCCAGTCTCTGGCACATTCTAGGCAGTGTCTCCCTCTCTATCTGACTGAGAAGTTGCTATGACTGAAGTTATGCATTCCAGTTTTGGGAATAAACTTGCCATCTCTGGCCAAAGTGTGTGTTTACAATGTGTTTATGGCAATTATTTACTCTCTAGTATTTCTATTCAGGGGAATATGCCATTTCGGGGCTATATCAGAATAGTTTCATATACAGAACATCAGGGTGCATAGTGTCTTGGAGTATTCTAAAATCATCCTACTATTATTGTTTACAAGTAAAAGCATACAAGGTAAAGTCGTGCATGAAAGCAAGAAGTTGGGTCCCTGTGTAATTTTGTGTGACATACACTGTGCCACTCTATCCTGATAATCATTTGACCATAGTATCATACCCACCTCATACTCTGTGACTTAAAACCATATTAGTCACTGAGCTAAAGCTTGCGCTCATTGGCTTAGCATAGAGAGCCAATACATGTCCTCCGATCTCCTCAGGCAAGTTTGCTCTGCACGCAAGTGAAGTGTACCAAACCTTTCTTCTATTATTTTTTGGCCTGAGACGATGCCATTCCCTTCTCCTCACATGTTGTTGTGTTAGTTTTTACTGCCTGTTGTCTCATTGCTTTGATATGTGGCCCTAATTACAGCCGACTGCCCGCAGTTAACCCTTCTACTAATAGAGTTAATTAGAAACAGTGAGAACTAATGGTCAACACATCCCTCCTAACACTTTGATCCAGGAAGGCTAGGGAATTAACTAGGTCTCAACCACGGGGTCTGACTCTAATTTAACCTGCTCAGGTAGATGTTGAAGGTTAATTGTTCCCTGGTCCTTCCTCTATGCCTACACCTTCCTCCTTCCAACTCATGCGTGCGTGCGTGTGTGTGTGTGTGTGTGTGTGTGTGTGTGTGTGTGTCTGTCAGTGTCCCTCCACCCCCTCCCTTCTCACTAGATGTTGAGGCTTGATTGCTCCACGATGTATTGAGTTTGGCTGTATTCCGCAGGCTTTGTTTTGTGAGATTGAGTGAGTAGTTTGTGCACCTGCCTCGTTGGCATCCCACCAAGAAGAGAGAGAGACAGGCTTACTGTATGTCATCAGAGAACGCTTCTTTCATTCCACCTCAGTACTGGAAGATGATGCTAATGTTTCCAATGCCTTTGGGATTGAGGCCAGTAGATTTCTCCTGATCCATATAGCGGAATCTACACAAGCAACAACACGTGGCGTCAATTTGGGGAAATGATGGACCGCGAAACCTGACCGGGAAGAACTGTGAGGTGTAGTGTAGGCGATAGACCATCACTCTTTATCGCAGCTCTCTAGAAGCCATACCAGGTCTCCAACATCTCCAACTCTCTCACTTACTAAATCAAATACATTATCATATATCCTGTGTAAACCACCCAATCAATCTAGTCCTTATTCAAGAAACAGAGGCAGGTGTGCAAGATATGTTAAGAGATAAGATATGTTCATGGCAATACTGTAGAACTAGACTAAAATGTGTCTAAATGCCATAAAATCCATAGTATTTTCGACCAACAGGCAAGGGATGGTCTGTACGATTGTCTTGATTGAATTGACTGAGGCATGTGTGGATCGCTTCCTTATTTGTTGAAAGCCGGTTGGATGTATCATCATTAGATTAGATTAAACTTTATTGTCATCGCAGAGTACAAGTACTATACAACGAAATGCAGTTTAGTATCCAACCAAAAGTGCAAATAGTGATATAAAGGGCATAAATAGAACAAGAATGGTAGTGATCGGTGACTATGCAATATATAGTATGCACAGAGGTAGTATTGTAAACATCAGTTTAGTTTAGAGGTATTTACAGTTATGGGCTATATACAGTTATGAGCTATGTACAGTTAGGTAGCTAGTACAGCGAGGTAGTTTATGTACAGTATCTAATGTATCTAATCTAAAGTATAAGTATAAAAGGAGCTATATCAGGAAACATGTGCAATGTGCAATGTACAGTACGAGCAAAGGGAGTAATGTAAACATCAGTAGTGCAAAGGTTATAGAGTGATCACATTAACCAGGGATGTGCAGCCATCAAAGTATTGTCATTGTCACACCGGGTTGCCTGGAGGGACTCGATGGAAGGGAGTTTGGTGCCAATGATGCGCTGGGCGGTTTTCAGTACCCGTTGCAGGGCCTTCCGGTCGGACACATTGCAGTTGCCACACCACACTGTGAGGATGCGCTCAATGGTGCAGCGGTAGAAGTGGCTCAGGATCCTGGGAGCTGGGCGCTGGGCTTTCTTCAGTCTCCTCAGGAAGTATAGGCGCTGCTGCGCCTTTTTGACCAAGGGAGAGGTGTTAAGGGTCCAAGAGAGGTCCTCAGAGATGTGGACCCCTAGAAACGTAAAGCTGGGAACACGCTCCACCTCCATCATGCATTGTAGAATAGGAGATGCGTTGTATTAATAGTATACAGGAAGCTTTCATTTTAATCTGAGTGAAATACAAGCTAAAAAAATGAGTTTTATAAAAAAAATATCTCTCAAATGAAGGATAGCATCATCTCTATCCATCTCACAGGAATGAAGCTCTTCAAACTACAAGCAGTGCTTCAGGGCTCGAAGAACTGTTCATTGTTTTTTGTTTTTTTAATAAAATAATAGTATCTGTGGCTGTGTCGCCCTCTCTGCTTATGGACCAGACTGTACAGTTCTCTACTGTACTCTGTACTCCCAATGCCTGAACAGCAAATTAAGTTAAAGCCTGTGTGGAAAAAAGAAGCCCTTAAATGTTGCCATATGCAGGATTGCCTGGGAACTTCCTGACGAACACATGTGGTTCAGAACCTCTCTGTGAGGTGTTGAATCTGTGGACTGGGAGAGACCAGGGAGAGTGCAACTATATGACATATAGGATTTGTCCCTGGAGTTTGTCAAGATTTATTCCAATATGGAACACCAGTCCAGAGCACTGTATCATGCATGTTAGCATTGATTTGGATGTACCTTTCTTGAAGCATGCCATATTCATATTCCTAACTAACTAACAAACACATATTGCGTTTCTTTTCTTTTTCCCCCATGGAAGTAACCTATTGTAGTTGTCTGTTTGATATACAAATCCATCCAGAAGCTAGATTAACAAAACAAAGCCTTTAGTGACATTTCCCCACAGTGAAATCCAATATTATATATTTCAGTGTCACTTTCAATCCATGAGAGAGGCCTCAGTTTGGATCTGGCAGCATAAGTATCTCATCTAGTCTGGGCAGCACTGATGGTTGATACAGAACACTCACACATCGTTTTTTGCTTTTCAGACTTTTTTTTATTAGAGTTTTTCAATGTCAATTTGGATGAATACTGTCATGAAGCAGCATGAAGACCCATCTCTTCAGGTTACATCTTAACTGCTCCTCCTGAGACATCTTCTGACCCTCACCACTACGTCTCCTAAAGACACCCGCTTTCCCCTCTACTGTGTCCCTAAGAACTTCTATTGCCCGACTTGTACTGTTTCTCAGTTAAACCAGTAAAAAATAAAATAAAATAAAAAATAAATAAAAATAAAAGGTTTTAGTAGAAGGCGAAAGGGAGAAGGTTTTTCCTTCTATCAGTGGCCCCGGGCCCGAGCTAGATTACTCTTCCTGCAACGAATGGTGGATTGCTGATTCACATGCTTAGTATTCAAATGTATGATTGTAAGTCGCTTTGGAATAAGGCATCTGCTAAATGCTAAAAATGTAAATGTAAAAAAATGCATTAAGGATGTGTGATTCATGTTGATGTGGGTACCTGTTACCTACCTGGGAACCAGGAGACTGGTGCAGGGTTAAGTACTGTTTCTATTCTTGTCAGAATAGATATAATAATCAGGCATAGGAGAGTGTTTTCACCATCTTAACTGGCTTACCCTCACCCCTCTAAAGTCACAACACCACCGTAAGCCCAGCCGTCGAGCTGAGCCGATACAGCGTATCCATGTCACGGCACCAATGACATAGATGTCAAGATTCTAACCGAATCTCAAACTTGCAACCGCTGGCTTGCCAGCACATGTGACTGTCACATGTCTCGTAAACATTTTACGATATAGAAAAGTTAGCTATTCTACAGCAGGGTTGGGGGTTTTGAACTGAAGACTGAGTTTACCATTTCAACTCGGTTTACTTTTGTGTGTGTGTGTGTGTGTGTGTGTGTGTGTGTGTGTCTGTGTCTGTGTGTGTGTGTGTGTGTGTGTGTCTGTGTCTGTGTCTGTGTGTGTGTGTGTGTGTGTGTGTGTGTGTGAGTGTCTCTGTGTTGGTGTTACACTCTGTGTCCTGTGTCTTATACTTGTGTGTGTGTGTGTGTGTTGGTGTTGCAGGACTACTGGTTCTCCCTGGTCTTCAAGCGTCTGGTGGGTCCCAGGGTTCTAGCTGTGCAGGTCGCTGGCCTACAGAGGAAACCGCGGCCAGGGAGGGTCATACGGGACAAGCTACGCATCTACGCCCACTGTACCAGCTCCAACAAGTAAGCACTGCACTGACCCAGCCAGAGTGCTGACTGAAGCCGAACCAGACTGACATGAAACTGATTCACTGTTCCTAGACTCCAAGGCATACTGTAGTATGAAAGTGTTCAGAGCTGTAAAGTCTCTTCAGAGCTGTTAAACCCCACTATATTTATCGAGTCTCTGCAGATGTGAGAAAGGTTATACTACTACAGCTGTGTCTCCCCATCCTCCTTATATCCTTCCTTATCCTTCCATTTGAGACCTGAGGCGTGATGTGTGGAGTCTTCATAACCCAGTCTGCCCCTACTACACCCCCCGCTTTGAGAGCAGCCAGCCAGGCCATAAAACTTAACAGGTATCACTTATCAGGTGTAAGGGAGGGGGGGGGGGCTCTCTTCGCCGTCAAAGAGCCGCTGAAAGGTGTCCTTTATCCCATCTCGGATAGGTTGGAGGGGGGTTTTGAGGGGGGGGGGAGGCGATGACGACGACGACAATAGGCCAGTCTGTGTGAGGACCAGATAAAGAGTGCGACCATCCCCCTGTTCAAGGTTATCATTTAACCCAGGCTGTATGCGGAGCAGGTTAGCCAAGCTTTCAGCACCAGGCTAGGTTTACGGCCCTGCGTCCTACCTCCAGAGACGGCTCAGTTACAGGTGTGGCATCTCTCACTGGCCAGCCATCGGTTCAGTAAAGCTTTACTCTCACCTAGGAGTCGCCTAAGCGTGTGTATATTGGAGATACACAACTGTAGCCCTGCCGTGTGGCCTGTATCTACACACTGTATGTGTAGATACCGTATTTGAAATTATTTTTCATCTAGTGCTGAGTATACAACTGGAGGGGGTGAACACAACAGTATTTCCCCTTGACACTAGAAACGCTTTTTACCTACTAAAAGAGCCGCCTTGGGGGTCTTTTTCAATGCTACGCCACTAGTTGGCCGCTTGTAAATTAGCCTGCTTCCTACACAGAAAAACAGCAAAATAGCTTTATATTATCTTATCCTGATGTGAAAATGTTAGGATACTGGGTGGTAGTCCCAATAAAGTCCATTCATGGTAGAACGCACATATATAGGAAAAGTCCTAGAAAGGAGGGTCCTGAAATTGAGTGCAAAGATAAAAACATTTATTTCACTCACAGGGGTCAAATGACCCCTCACGGCTTAATAGTCGATAGAAGTAGATAGAAGTGTGTCATTCAAATGTGGTGCTCAACAACAAACGTCCCCCTCCCCAGCTTATGGAGGAGCTTAAAGCCATGTTGTTGACATTTGAATCCTCCTAGCATCCAAGCCCGTTAGCAGTTTGCATGGTCTTTTTCGCTCTAAACTGATGCTCCAACATCAAACAACATGAAG
>NC_137674.1:11672612-11687612 GCF_963989245.1 Nansenia antarctica
TCACCTTTATCTTGTATTATGCCTATTTTCTGTCACTTATGTCCTGTACTACTGTCACTTTTCTATCTTGAATTATGCCTACTGCCTTATGTCCTGTGCTGCAATGCAATGTCAGGAACCGAAACCTGAGAGTTTTACTCTCTTACACTTAATCACGTAATGTGACGTAACAATACACTTGAAACTCAACAGTATTCAGTCAGCTGCTGTTAGAGCTGCTGACAGTATTTCCTCGTTTAAGTCCTTGCTAAAAACTCAATGTATAGGGCCCTATCATACTGTATGTTCTGTGGCTGTCCTCGTATATTTTGATAATAATCAAATGTTGATCAATGTCCATGAGAAAGCACTATACATATTTAATGCATTCTTCTTATTGTTGTTGTTGTTGTTGTTGTTGTTGTTGTTGTTGTTGTTGTTGCTGCTGAGTGTTTCTGTTGAACATAGTATAGCACTTTAAGTAGGAGATTCTCACTACTGAGGCTCTCCTCTCCTCTCTTTCTGTCTTGTCAGGTAATCATCCTTTGCAGGTACACTACCGTTCAAAAGTTTGGGGTCACCCAGACAATTTTGTGTTTTCCATGAAAACTCACACTATTATTTATCAAATGAGTTGCAAAATGAATAGAAAATATAGTCAAGACATTGACAAGGTTAGAAATAATGATTTCTATTTGAAATAATAATTTTGTCCTTCAAACTTTGCTTTCGTCAAAGAATGCTCCCTTTGCAGCAATTACAGCATTGCAGACCTTTGGCATTCTAGCTGTTAATTTGTTGAGGTAATTTGAATAAATTTCACCCCACGCTTCCTGAAGCACCTCCCACAAGTTGGATTGGCTTGATGGGCACTTCTTGCGTACCATACGGTGAAGCTGCTCCCACAACAGCTCAATGGGGTTGAGATCTGGTGACTGCGCTGGCCACTCCATTACAGACAGAATTCTAGCTGCCTGCTTCTTCCCTAAATAGTTCTTGCATAATTTGGAGGTGTGCTTTGGGTCATTGTCCTGTTGTAGGAGGAAATTGGCTCCAATCAAGCGCTGTCCACAGGGTATGGCATGGCGTTGCAAAATTGAGTGATAGCCTTTCTTATTCAAAATCCTTTTTACCTTGTACAAATCTCCCACGTTACCAGCACCAAAGCAGCCCCAGACCATCACATTACCTCCACCATACTTGACAGATGGAGTCAGGCACTCTTCCAGCATCTTTTCACTTGTTCTGCGTCTCACAAATGTTCTTCTGTGTGATCCAAACACCCCAAACTTCGATTTGTCTGTCCATAATACTTTTTTCCAATCTTCCTCTGTCCAATGTCTGTGTTCTTTTGCCCATATTAAAAAGCAATGGGCTTTTCCTTTTATTGGCCAGTCTCAGATATGGCTTTTTCTTTGCCACTCTGCCTAGAAGGCCAGCATCCCGGAGTCGCCTCTTCACTGCAAACGTTGACACTGGCGTTTTGCGGGTACCATTTAATGAAGCTGCCAGTTCAGGACCTGTGACGCGTCTATTTCTCAAACTAGAGACTCTAGACTCTTCTTGCTCAGTTCACCGGGGCCTCCCACTTCTCTTTCTACTCTGGTTAGAGCCTGTTTGTCTGTTCTCTGAAGGGAGTAGTACACACCGTTGTAGGAAATGTTCAGTTTCTTGGCAATTTCTCACATGGAATAGCCTTCATTTCTAAGAACAAGAATAGACTGTCGAGTTTCATATGAAAGTTCTAATTTTCTGGCCATTTTGAGAGTATAATCGAACCCACAAATGTGATTTGTGTCAGTATGGACAGGCGTCAGTATGTGAGACTGCAGGGCTGTCAGTCTGAGGTGGTGGTGTGCAACACCGGTGCCCCCCAGGGAACTGTTCTGTCACCCTTTCTCTTCACCCTCTATACCTCCGACTTCCAGTTTAGCTCCGACCAGTGCCACCTGCAGAAGTTTTCGGATGACTCCTCTATCGTCGGTTACATCACAGACGACAGGGATGAGGAGTACAGGGCCCTGGTGGAGAGCTTCGTGCAGTGGTGCGACACCAACTACCTTTTGCTTAACACCAGCAAAACAAAGGAGTTGGTGGTGGATTTTAGGAGGAAGAGAAGGACCCCAGCCCCCATCACCATCAAGGGGGTGGAAGTCGAGAGGGTGGACTCCTACAGGTACCTGGGAGTACAAATTAATAACAAACTGGACTGGACTGACAACACCGAGGCTCTTCTCAGGAAAGGGCAGAGCAGACTGTTTTTCCTGAGAAGGCTGAGGTCTTTCGGTGTCTGCAACAAGCTGCTGCAAATGTTTTACCAGTCGGTGGTTGCCAGCGTTCTGTTCTTCGCCGTGGCCTGCTGGGGTGGAAACATCTGTGCCAGGGATGCTGCGAAGCTAAACAAACTGGTGAAGAAGGCCAGCTCTGTGGTGGGGACCGGGCTGGACAGCCTAGAGGTGGTGGCAGAACAGAGGATGGGGAAAAAACTGGCGGCCATGCTGGCCAATCCCTCCCACCCGATGTACTGCGAGCTGGCAGGGATGAGGAGCAAGTTCAGCCACAGATTTGTTCTCCCCCGTCAAAGTACAAAAAGATTTGGACAGTCCTTTATTCCAGCTGCACTCCGACTCTACAACCAGGCCCTGCAGGGTGGGGGAGACCTGGAGATGGAACTTTTGGAACTTTTTACTTATTGAGCCTGCACTGTTTTATGTTTTTTATTGAATGTTTTTCTGTTTTCTGTACTGAATGTTTTCTGCCCTAACTGAGCTGTTTGACAACAAAATTTCCCCAATGGGGACAATAAAGGTTTTCAATCAATCAATCAATGCTCCAGATACTCAACTAGCTCAAAGGAAGGCCATCTGTATAGCTTCTCTAACCAGCAAAACCGTTTTCAGCTGTGCTAACGTAATTGCACAAGGGTTTTTAAGGGTTTTCTAATCATCCATTAGCTTTTTAACGCGATTAGCAAACACAATGTACCATTAGAACACTGGAGTGACGGTTGCTGTATTTCTGATGAATTTTATGTTATCTTCATTGAAAAAAACTGTGCTTTTCTTTAAAAAATAAGGAAATTTCTAAGTGACCCCAAACTTTTGAACGGTAGTGTATATACAGTACACACACACACACACACACACACACACACACACACACACACACACACACACACACACACACACACACTTACAATGTACATGCTATCTAAAGGAAAGGGAGGGAGGGAGGGCCCCCCATCAAGTCAAACTGGGGGTCCCTCATCATTCCAACATGTAACATCCCAAAGGTAGATCAAGGTGATTGACCCAATCACCAAACTGCTGAGAAGAGAGAGAAACAGGTAGACACACAGACAGATAGACAGACAGACGGGAGATGGTTTACACAGAGGTTAGAATCCCTTTTACCGACAGTAGAGATAGTATACAGTTTTGTCCTTTGAGTTGAGTGAATGGCTGATAGTGTTTAGAACTCCATGGTTACGGTCTATACCCAGGGTGCGTGTGAGTGTGCAGTTAGTCCCTTCAAACAACTTTGTTGATCTGGAAAACATTGTCTCCTGTGGAAAGTCACTTAATTGGGTGTTTTTACCCTCAGAAATTGTTCTCAGCGTTTTGAATAATTTCTAATCGTGGAATTAATTGACGATTCTGCTGTTTTTATGTTGTTTTGGCATCATTTGTGAAACGTAATTACATTAGATTGATTAGTCTATCACTTTCAGTTAGCTTGCGATCTGCTGACTTAGTACAGACCTCAGCTAGAAGACGGATGAATGCTAAAGGCCATGGGAATTTGGCATTCTCTTAAAAACATTGCAAATATTTACAAAATGCTAAATTGTTTTGTAACAACAAACGTAATTGCCAAACCTGTGTGAAATGTATCCAAAGAGATATTGTAATATTTATTCAAGTTAGTTTTCTGTTGTCACTGTCGATCCCAGAAATTGGGATCAATCACATCTTACAGTTTTTCTCTATCTCTTTAACACGTTTTCTCAAAGCATAGCTCATTTTCTCTTAATTCTTAACACAAATCCAAAAACTCACACACAAAACTCCACAAATCTCTTGCAAAAGCAAACACTGCATCCAAAATAATGTTGTCTTCTCAAAATGAAATGTTATCGTCAACACACACCATCAAATGAATAGACACTTGTAAGAACCAATTGAACACTGATCTGAACAATGGAAAACACTATGATCAGCGGAAAACAGGTACGATAAGATTATCAGTAGGCCTTTTGCATTTTCAGTGTTACACTACATACAGTAGTATAAACTGTTATGTTTTCATACTCAAATATAAAACACACAAATACAAGAATAGAATGTTTTTTTAAATTCTGAAATACTGTACACATCTCAGCAATGATAGTTGGATTTGTAAAGTGTTCTTCATACACAACAAACAATAGAAAAAATAAAATAAGCCTTCTGCATACACTCTGCACAAAGGCCACAAGACCTCGTCGACATCACAGGCAAAAGCCAAGCCAAAAGCCTGGCATGAGGAATCCAGCCCTGATATATTTCAACACAGGAGAGCTCAACTTTGGCCCTTTTATTGCTAAAGCTATGATGGCTAATTGAAAATCAATAGGCGTTTGCCCATATGAGTGTGATTGTGTGATTGGTGGTTTGAGTGTAGCATTCTGAATGGTAGTGTTTTCCATGTGAACACAAGAGATTGTTATCAAGGAAGATTGGGCCAAATGTAGAGAATTGTACTTAGTGTTTTGTTAACTGTCTGGTTGATGTGCTGCAAAATGAGTGATAAGCAAGAAATGTGTTTGTCATTGTGAAGAATTGGTGTGAGATAAAATACACCAGTTTCAGGTTTTGATCATTGTGTTTGAGGTTCCGATGTTGGTGTTAACGCGATAGAGAAAAACGGTATTATTTAAGTTTTAGTGCAGCCTATCCACTGGAGTGCAGATCAATGACTGAACTGACTTTGATTTTAGATGGAACTCACCCCGATGCTGCTCTGGTGTCAAAGGATTGCAACTATGTTACTATAGCGCCCCCAAGTGAACTACTGACTGTAAGAACAGATCATAAAGGATTACCTCTGACTGAATGAATGAATGAATGAATGAATGAATGAATGAATGAATGAATGAATGAATGAATGAATGAATGAATGAATGGATGAATGAATGAATGAATGAATGAATGAATGAATGAATGAATGGTCTTTATTGTCATTGCTATAGTACAGGTACCAAACAAGAAATTTAGGAGGGGGGGCTCCCCTGGTGCTAGGAAAGAAAAAAGAAAAAAAAGACAAGCACTCACGTTCACGTTCTGGGAGCGTTTCAGGTTCACGTCTCTCTTTGTCGTTCTCCAACATTCAGATAGAGCCTTACACTGTGGAACGGTGCTTTAAGCGACTCCTTCGAACTCCTATTCTGTTCTCTGTCTTTATCCCTGCAGGTCTGTCCAGCTCAACGGGGAGCAGTTACTGATGGTGGATAACGAGACGTTACCAGAGCTGAAGCCAAGGACGCTGAGAGCAGGACGGACGATAGCCATGCCCCCCATGACCATAGGTTTCTATGTCATTAAAAACCTCAAGGCCTACGCCTGCCGCCAATAATACTAACCCCCTTCACCCCTGAACTGCGACCCTGACCTGACCCCTACTACGTACATCGCCCCCAAGGTCCACTCTCATGTCCCACACTCCAGGTAGGAGCTGTCCCTATGTACAGATCTAGGATCAGCCTACCCTCCGTAGATCCTAATCTTTACAAACGAGGGGGAAATGAGGGGAAACACCAAACTGATCTGTGTCCAGTGTGGGGAACTTCGTTGTATACCAAGACACTATCCACCTGCCACCCTATGACGTACACCATCCCTTAAACTGATATTCAACCACCAACACCACCTCCAACCCCACCACCACACCAGTATAGAAGGCACCCCAGCCCTGCCTCCATAGTCCCTCCCTGGTCCGACACAGAAAGGCTTGCCCTTCGAACATAACAAGGGTTGCACTGAAAACCTTTCAATCACTCTTTATAACAACTCCCCATGTGCTGCAAGACTTATCTATGGACAGTGATGTTTTTTTGTGTTGTTTTTGTACTTTTTTAAAAAGATTTTTTGTTGTGACAGAAACACTATGTTATAAAGGTAGCATCCTCCTGTGTTTAACCAGGCTTCATTGCCATGTCTTTGATCATTGGACCTTTGAACGGTCACCTCCTTTGCTGCCAAGAACTTCCATTCTTCCAGTCTTACTATGCAATCCCCTTTCAAAACTATCTCACTGTTGTTGACTCCCTCCAGCTTGAGACAGACAGTCAGAAAATAAAATGTTTTTACTGTATTTTTTTAAACATAGCTCCACCCTAGTTAGACATGTTCGTGTGTGTGTGTGTGTGTGTGTGTGTGTGTGTGTGCGTGCGTGTGTGTGTGCTTGCCCGTGCATGCGTGTGTGTGTGTGTGTGTGTGTGTGTGTGTGTGTGTGTGAGTGATAGAAAGAGGAAGGGAGAGAGCGAGAGCGAGAGTATGTGTGTGTGTGTGTGTGTGTGTGTGTGTGTGTGCGTGTGAGTGTTTGTCGTGTTCTTCAAAGGAAATCATTGCTTCACAAAACAGCTCCACTTACACCATTGGTCTACATATTCATGGTTCATTGGGGATACTTCTGTGTTCTGTGTCTGCCTCAGTCTGTTTGTGGTGTCTCTACTGCCATGGAAGTGCTCACTCAGAGTTGAGGCTGCGTTATTGGTGCCGCTTTGCAGCGATGCACAGCAGAAGAACAATGTCAACTCCTCCACACACACACATCCTCAGATAGAAGACCAGGGGAGTCTGGGTTGTGGGGTTGAAGGGTTTTTTGGAACAAGAAATCCAATCCATATTCTCAGTATTTTCTCCATATTCTAGTTTAGACCTCAAAAGATTTCTGACCCCCACCCACCTGTAGCCCCATCTGTACAACCATCCTGTTATGCTGCTAGCTTTTGTGATTATTATACTTTTGAAGTTTGACATATTTTTGTACAGGTTTTCCTTAGTCAGTGCATCACTCTATGTTGATATGTAATGTACATAAAAAGCGTGTTAAACATGAGGGATGCGTGCTTGAAATGTTTACTTACATATACATGTAATATAAATAGATTTATATTTGTGTGTAATTATTTCTTTATGCTGAGAGAGCAGTGAACGAACACAATGGTACCTTTTGTGAGACTGAAATTCCGAATTCCACAGAAAATGAAGGTTTGAGGTTTGAAATGATGGTTCAATGCATGGTACGGTACACTATGACATTACGTTTTCTCCGGTGTATCATGGTTGTCATAGTATTACCAGAGATATTGTACAGCGCATGTGGGACATTTTGTTTGGGTCTGGTCATAACATATGGAGCCAGACAATTTCTGTATTTCAGGGTCATTGTCTATGTCTGAAAAATCCTAATTACTCCCTCATCTAAATGCCTAATGTGACTGTTGCTCATTTCTATTCATTTAGAAGAACATTATCGTTTCCATACAGTAAGATCACTTAGCTCAAAGGACTGGATAGGTTGTTCAAAGCATTGGCTAGATACGTTTTCACCCCACTAAACCTAGTCTCCATGGAGTCTAAACCATTAACATTATCAGTTTGAAATTCAGAGATTCAAAACACAAATCTTCCGGGGAGGTACTTGTCAGTCCGTTACCTCTTCAGGCAAATCATGATGTTGTGGAGAAGAAAAAACATTTCTTCAGACATATTTCGATTGGGATTGGTTATCACTACTAACCCTTAACAACGTATGGAAACAAAAAGCATGCAGAAGAAATAAAAGCTACGGTAGGGATGAAGAGAATGAATGGGGGAACAGTTTGACAAGGAAGTTATCTCCAAAGGAACGATAGAGTTTACCAGATGTTTTGTGGCCTGTAGTGTCACAAGATTACACAAGACTACAGTCTACGTACTGCTTCCACCCATCCAGTCCTTTCCCATCAGTGGTCACAAAGGAGATTGGATGAGGGTGGTGTATTTGAGAGGTTTCAGGACATTCATGTTACTGTAGAGGAAAGTGGAGGGGCCTGTGTTGTGTCAGTGCCTGAATGTGTTAAATAATGATTTAAGCATCTTTCTCCTCTGAATGTGTTCATTGTTCATGAAGAGTTGTTCATATTTCCTATTCTAAAAGAGCATTATTTTATTGTGGAAAGTGTGCGATTGAATATAATTTTTTTGTAAAGAAATTATTTACAGTGATAATAAAAACGATTTCACAAACTTAATTAAAAAGTGTTTGCAACATGATCCTTCCTTATTTTTGCCCAAGTTATTTTGTTAATTTCCCAAGCAAGTACAATACTTACAGTAGCCAGTAGCAGCTAGGTTCCTATTGCCATATGCTAATACAAGTAAAGTAGACCAACACACAAATTGTATTAGCATACATGTCCAGTGTTATACAGTAGCCCACTCATTTAAAACAGGATATTAGTCGAAGCAACTGGCATTACTAAATAGTATTATGGCCATATCATTACCAGTGGAGTTACCAGTAGTTTCCAGTAGAGTTCCCAGGGTCTGGAGCCCAGGGTGAGAGGGTTGCATAGCAGCACATGTGGGAGGTGAAGGGATGAAGAGATGAAAGAGGACCCATGTGATTTATACATGCACCAGGGCACGGAGAGACATTGAGAAATGACCAGGCAGCAATCAGAACACTGTGAACATCATCTTTTTATCCCTCCAGATTTAGCCAGCAAGCTCAATCAAAATCAATTGAATCATCAAAGAGTACCACTGTTGTATCTGTCCCGACACTGGAGAGCACACAAAGGGAAGAGTTCCAAACACGCACACACACGCACGACGCACGCGCACGCACGCACACGCGCACACACACACGCACACACACATGCAAACACACACATACACACACACGCACACACACACACACACACCCATGCACACACACAGCCACGCATGCATCCACCCACGCACGCATGCACACACACACACACGCACGCACACACTCTCACACACACACACTCACACACATGCACAAGCACGCGCACACACACAGGCAGATGTAGGGGCAGCTGCTGGAGACAGCCTTTGTTGTGGGGGAGAGATGAGGGAGAGGGAGAGAGCCCTGTCCTGTCAGAGAGAGGTGGAGAGGCAGCTGCTGATGGGAAACATTGGCTTTAGGTTAGGCTGGGGGTAGTAAGCCCTTAGTGGCACAGAACCAAGAGGAACCAAGGTCCCAGCGTCTGGGGCTGGTCTGGACTGGCTCCTCATGCCCCAGTGCCCAGTGTCTGGTTCAGAGAGGCAGATGCATGGGGATGTGAGGTTGGGATGTGAGGAGGAGGAGGAGGTGTATAGGTGTGGTGGATTAGATAGAGGTGGACTATGTCCCAGACACAATACAGCATTCTGCTGTTTTTCTTTTCTGTGCAGGTGACTTGAGGTCTACGCAGCATTCTTGTCCAAGTTGGCCTGGAGTACAAAGAGGTGTGCTGCGTTACCTCTCTAGTTGTTGGCTATTGAACGTCTGCTTTAAGATGAATGAAAATGAAATTGTATTGGCACCTATTCAAGAGCCATGAACCCAAGCATTGCTCTGTTCGAATTAGTGTTTTCCAGACTCCAAGTCCAGGAAATAAGACTTTTCTCTTACGTAAATATCTGAGTTTTGTTCAAAAATGAGCCCAAGTACCAAGTCTCCTTTTCACATGTGGTTCGTCTTAAGTGGGCCAGCTTGGTTCACTTGTAAACACGGTCCCAGACCCGTTCACACTCGGGTAATTTAGCCAGGGTTCATGTAAAGAGAAAGAGTCTCTCTCTCCCTCTCTTTCTCTCTCTCTTTCTCTTTCTCTCTCTCCGTCTCTCTCCCTCTCCCTCTCTTTCTCTTTCTCTCTATGTGCATGTTTTACTCTGCCACAATACATTAATTCAGACTTCAAGCATCAAAGCATTTCACTGACCGTAAGGGCCATTTATTTGTGCAAACTGATTTCAAGTGAACCACCATACATGTGCACATACAGACGCAAGCATGCACACACACACACACACAGACACACACACACACACACGCGCGCACACACACACACACACACACACACACACACACACACGCATGCACGGGCAAGCACACACACACACGCACGCACGCACACACACACACACACACACACACACACACACACACACACACACAGAGACAAAAAGCCCAGACATAGTTCTGGAAACACAGGCAAAGTGAACACAGTACTGGACTTTGTCAAGCAAACAACTTCAGAGGGATGTCATAGTTAGTATGGGTGCCACTCCAAAAGACCTGCAACATTATGTCATTTTGCTAAGCACAGCACCTTATATTTAACATGGCTGAATAAATTATAGATAGGCCCTAAATCAGAGATCGGCCCTTGGAAACTGATTCAAGTTAACCAGTAGTCTTAACCAGTAGTGTAAATACAGTAGTCTTAACCAGTAGTGTAAATACAGTAGTGTTAACCAGTAGTGTTAACCAGTAGTGTATACAGAAGTCTTAACCAGTAGTCTTAACCAGTAGTGTACATACAGTAGTGTTAACCAGTAGTGTTAACCAACCAGTAGTGTATACAGAAGTCTTAACCAGTAGTGTATACAGTAGTGTTAACCAGTAGTGTTAACCAGTAGTGTTAACCAGTAGTGTTAACCAGTAGTATCCATACAAACTACCACCTCGGTCCTCATCTCATAATAGGGTGTTTCTCCCTGTAGAAGTTTGCCATAAATCTGTACATGTTCGTGATTACCAAAAATGCAATATTGGTACTGTATATATACTATATAGGTACTGTATAGATTTATAGAATAGCATATATTCCGTTCTATCAATTTTAACCTTGGATTAGATCTATATGAAATATCTCATGGGGTTACACAACCCCACCATCGGATCTATTCAACACTGGCTGTTGACCTGCCTGACACTCTGACCAAGCACAATCTAATCCCGTGCTCACATCAGGCCATTTTAGGGAATTCCACTGTTATGTTTGGCTAACTGGGGTTATTGTAAACCACTACCTTGTGATAATAACCTGTAAGCATGACAGAATCTGATGGTGGCACGGTTGGGGGAGACTGCACTGTGTCTGGCTATACCTTTGCGTGACAGCGCCTCTTTACAGAGGTAGATGTAACCGAACCCTTCTTAACGCTGTTTATACTCTGTGAGCCTTTTTGAAAAAAAAATGCAAGGCCCCCTTCCTCTGTTAGCTAACATGGAGGAATTGCTGATGTTTACTCTGTGTATACAGTAGTCAGCTTGAATAAGGCTTTCACGAATGCAGATCCTCTGAAAACCGATGGGCTAGATTAGCCGATGCCTTAACAATGTTGGAACTCTTAGTTTTGGACAGTTTGGACCAAAGCAAGGTTAATAAAACATAAATATTTATGTTAAAGTTGAGCTAGAATAACACAACGCTGTTCTTTGCTCTGATATACTGTACTCGAAACAGAGAAATGCTAGGCCCGAAGCCAAAATCTGCTCAGCGTATTCTGAAATGGTATAGATTTGTTCCGGCGATTAAGTGATCCTTTTGAGATCCTCTGAAGGTAGAATCTGTGCTATGACGTCACGCCCCCAGGACAACAGAGCAACTTTCAAAGATATTGTAGTGAACCAAAGCGAACCAGAGGGTCCACTCGTTTCACTGACCGACACAAGACAACAGAGCGCATCTCCCGCTCATTTTGCTATGATGTCATAATTGTTAGCCTCATAGCATAATTGCCATATTTTGTCCAAATTGAGATATCTGCCTAACTCTACTCTCCTAACACTGCTGATTCACTGTGCATTATTGCCTATGCCATCAGCCTATCAGAATGCTTATTACACTATCTGCCCAAGTCATCTCTAGTAGTAAGGGAAACATATGAAAATCTGCGAAGTAAATCGTTACCAAGAAATTTCTTCACCAATGTGTTTCTAAAGGTGTGTAATAACATGTCCTAAAAGGTTGAAATTCAACTCCTGTGGGAAACCTCATAAAAAACTGCTCAAAGTTGGGGTACCGATACCCGATTTTCGAAAATTCGAAAATGCTTAAATTGGACTTGAGTAACTTTTGAGGGGTCAAACTAGGCATTTTTCATGATTCTGAGTTGATTGCAAGCATTTATTTGTCACCAAGAGCACTTCCTGGTGCAACCCCCAAACCCCCCCCCCCATCCCCATTGGTGGTTGGCATTCAAAGTGAGGAAGTTTGGAGGTAACAGGTAACATTAGACAACATTAGACAGCACCAGCAGAGAGGCACTATGATGGGCATGGACACTTAGTCATAGGCCTCACTACATGTGGAACAATAGAACCAGGCTGCTTGAGCTACTCACACAGCCCAGCAGAGAGGCACTATCATGGAGGTCATAGCTCCAGAAGAGGGGTGACTGGTAGACAGCTAGGCCCAGTGAGGGCTCTCCTAATCGGACTGGCAGTGTATCACATATAGCCTGGAGGTCAGAGCTCCAGAAGAGGGGTGACTGGTAGACATCTAGGCCCAGTGAGGTCACTCCTAATCGGACTGGCAGTGTATCACATAGAGCCTGGAGGTCAGAGCTCCAGAAGAGGGGTGACTGGTAGACAGCTAGGCCCAGTGAGGGCTCTCCTAATCGGACTGGCAGTGTATCACATAGAGCCTGGAGGTCAGAGCTCCAGAAGAGGGGTGACTGGTAGACAGCTAGGCCCAGTGAGGGCTCTCCTAATCGGACTGGCAGTGTATCACATATTACCTGGAGGTCAGAGCTCCAGAAGAGGGGTGACTGGTAGACAGCTAGGCCCAGTGAGGGCTCTCCTAATCGGACTGGCAGTGTATCACATAGTACCTGGAGGTCAGAGCTCCAGAGGAGGGTTGAATGGTAGACAGCTAGGCCCAGTGAGGTCACTCCTAATCGGACTGGCAGTGTATCACATAGTACCTGGAGGTCAGAGCTCCAGAAGAGGGGTGACTGGTAGACAGCTAGGCCCAGTGAGGGCTCTCCTAATCGGACTGGCAGTGTATCACATAGTACCTGGAGGTCAGAGCTCCAGAGGAGGGTTGAATGGTAGACAGCTAGGCCCAGTGAGGTCACTCCTAATCGGACTGGCAGTGTATCACATAGTACCTGGAGGTCAGAGCTCCAGAAGAGGGGTGACTGGTAGACAGCTAGGCCCAGTGAGGGCTCTCCTAATCGGACTGGCAGTGTATCACATAGTACCTGGAGGTCAGAGCTCCAGAAGAGGGGTGACTGGTAGACAGCTAGGCCCAGTGAGAGCACTCCTAATCGGACTGACAGAGTAGCAGTTAGGCCCTGGAGGTCAGAGCTCCAGATGAGGGGTGAATGGTAGACAGCTAGGCCCAGTGAGAGCACTCCTAATCGGACTGACAGAGTAGCAGTTAGGCCCTGGAGGTCAGAGCTCCAGATGAGGGGTGAATGGTAGACAGCTAGGCCCAGTGAGAGCACTCCTAATCGGACTGACAGAGTAGCAGTTAGGCCCTGGAGGTCAGAGCTCCAGATGAGGGGTGAATGGTAGACAGCTAGGCCCAGTGAGAGAACTCCTAATCGGACTGACAGAGTAGCAGTTAGGCCCTGGAGGTCAGAGCTCCAGATGAGGGGTGAATGGTAGACAGCTAGGCCCAGTGAGAGCACTCCTAATCGGACTGACAGAGTAGCAGTTAGGCCCTGGAGCTCATGTGACCTCCAGCATAGGGCCACAGGCCTAGTCACAGCACCCATGGAAGGTGTGTTGTCTCTGGGCTGTGTGTCTAGCTGAACACCTCTGGTAGTCCTTGGTACATCTCATGTTGGTTCTCTTCCACAATGGGAGGTGAGAGTGAAGCTATTCAGCTCCCTTTTTTTAGGCCTCCATAACAGGTAAGTTACTGCCCAGCAGAGTGTCTCTCTGCTGGGCTGAGTGAGTAGCTGAAGCAGCCTGGTTCTATTGTTCCACATGTAGTGAGGCCTATGACTCTGTTTCCATGCCCATGATAGTGTCTCTCTGCTGGGCTGTGTGAGTAAATGAAGCAGCCTGGTTCTATTGTTCCACATGTAGTGAGGCCTATGACTCTGTTTCCATGCCCATGATAGTACCTCTCTGCTGGGCTGTGTGAGTAGCTCAAGCAGCCTGGTTCTATTGTTCCACATGTAGTGAGGCCTATGACTAAGTGTCCATGCCCATGATAGTGCCTCTCTGCTGGTGCTGTCTAATGTTGTCTAATGTTACCTGTTACCTTTAAACTTCCTCACTTTGAATGCCAACCACCAATGGGGGTGGGGGGGGTTTGGGGGTTGCACCAGGAAGTGCTCTTGGTGACAAATAAATGCCTGCAATCAACTCAGAATCATGAAAAATGCCTAGTTTGACCCCTCAAAAGTTACTCAAGTCCAATTTAAGCATTTTCGAATTTCCGAAAATCGGTTATCGGTACCCCAACTTTGAGCAGTTTTTTATGAGGTTTCCCACAGGAGTTGAATTTCAACCTTTTAGGACATGTTATTACACACCTTTAGAAACACATTGGTGAAGAAATTTCTTGGTAACGATTTACTTCGCAGATTGGTCAAATATCTGGTAAAATGCCCTTACTATAGGCATTCTTGACACTACAAAGATGGCTCGGCTGACCACCAAGTGAAGCATGACTGAAGCAATTATGCTATGAGGCTAACGATATCCCAAATGAACAAGAAGCATTCCATGTTTCTATGGGCTGTGTGTGTGTGTGTGTGTGTGTGTGTGTGTGTGTGTGTGTGTCCAGGATTGTTAAGCATATCTTCGTCTTTGTCTCTCATGGAAGGAGAGCCCTAGGCTATTCACACACGTACACACACACACACACACACACACACACACACACACACACACGCGCGCGCGCGCGCGCGCGCACACACACACACACACACACACACACACACACACACATTCACGAGATTCCACAAATAACTCATTACACAGCCTGAAGCTGTCTTACAGTCATGTGTTCCGGTTTAGACA
>NC_137674.1:11692612-11712612 GCF_963989245.1 Nansenia antarctica
CGGTGAATGAACGTCTCCAGATGGCAGAAGACAGCCTGAAGACCTTGGAGACGCCTCCTCCGGACCCAGCGACCCCGAGCCGAGTTTTCCTGGAGGTCACACTCAAGGAGGGCCTGTATCCCATGATGCCTCACAGCATGTACTGCCTCCCGCTGTGGCCTGGGATCACTCTGGTGCTGCTCACAAAGGTCTGTCACAGTGTACACACACACACACACACACACACACACACACACACACACACACACACACACAGCCTCAGCAGCTGCTGGAGAAAGCCTTTGTTGTGGGGAGGGGGAGGAGGGAGCGGGGGAGAGCCCTGTCCTGTCAGGTAGAGGTGGAGAGGCAGCCGTTGATGGGAAACATTCACTTTGGCTCACACACACGTTAGATAAAGACCACATTGATGCCAACTTACAGAGTTACATAGAGTTATATCAGGTCAGCCCAGTAGGGGGCAGGCTTTCATTACATATGTGAGATGGAATCGTACATCATTAGAAAGCACGATTTTGAAATATTTTATTGTTTGTGCCTTACATTCACATGTATAGAGTAACATGTATTTTTTACCTAAATGGAAATATATTATTTTGAAAGTATTTATAAGATATAATATATATTTGCTGTATCATCCTAACTAACACAATAACATGGGTTGTCGAAGCTGACACATCAACATGTGTTCCCTCATGCTCCCCTCTCTCTCCCTCAGATTCCTAACAACACTGTGGCCATGTCAGTGTACGTGTTCCTGGAGGCCTTCGCTAAGCTGGGGAAGCGTCTGAGTGAGGGCCAGGAAGGCTCTGCAGCCGCCAGGGGCCAGCCACCCATACATGACCTCCGCAGCAAACTAGACAAGTTCATCAAAGCCCTGGGCACCAGCGATATACAGGTCTGCATCTGTGTCTGAGTGTGTGGGACATTCCTAAACATGCATTAAAGTATGTCAAGAAACTATCAAATGTTCTAATGTTCTCCTCAGGCGTCCCAGCTGCAGGGCGTGTGGAATGAGTTCAAGACCCGGGCGTTCACTAGAGGAGGACCTGGCTTCAGCAGGGAGTGAGTGTCCTACCCGCTGCCCCCTGCTGGCGCGGGGGTTTAGAGGCGTCTTCATTGAGATGACGGATCGTGATCAGAACTTTGAAATGCAGAGCGAATGACAGACCGTGAAGGCAGTGTTCTCATCTCGTTTCTTTATTTCCCTGGTCGCTGTCCTGTGTCCTGTCCTGTCCTGTCTCCTGTGTCCTGTCTCCTGTGTCCTGTCTCCTGTGTCCTGTCCTGTCCTGTCCTGGGTGTCAGGCTGGTTCCCTGGTGTAGGAGTATGAAATATCAGCTGTGTGCGGTGTACAGGCAGTGCTTCATCTCTGACAACACCCGGGCCGGGGCCAGTCGTCAGCGCCTCTCCCCCGGCCTACAGGAACGAGCTCTGACCATGGTGCAGTACGTACAGGCTCTGATCACCACTCCCACACCCAACATTACTGTTAACTACTCTACCATATGTCCATATAGGCTCTGAACACCACTCCTCACAACACCCAACATTTACTACTGTTAACTACTCTATATGTACATATATGCTCTGAACACCACTCCTCACAACACCAAATATACAACATTTACTACTGTTAATTGCTCTACCAAAGGAACTACTGTATAATTAAAATAGATGATATTATTCTGAATGTTGATAATGTACTCAGCGGGTAGCAACAGTGAGCATCATTAACTTGATTAGCCAACTTTGCTTTGATGCCACTCTTCATTATGAGTGTATGGTCTTGGCGCACTTTCTATCTATATATAAATATACATATTTATAAGTGATTTTATTTTATTTTATTTTATTTTATTAATTCATACTTGAAGTGGAGCCAAGGCCCCACTGAAAAACTGCAGAACTTTACAGAAATTCATACATGACAATAAAAAAAGATAAGCTACGTACACAACAATTTTAAGGTTAAAAATATTTCAGGGCGGCAAAGCAAGGGCAGGTAGCAGTCATGGTAGCCATGCTGTGTTATTTGTGGGTCTATATACTGTCGTTGTACCGCCTAACTGCAGTATGCAGGGTTGAGTTTTTCAGCCTGCTGGTCTTGGCCTTTGGTTCAGCCAGCTTGTGCTGGTTCCTCAGTGTCCTGGCAGTGCAGCTGCCTCGTGTTGGAGGTAGCAGGTCTCAGTGTCCTGGCAGTGCAGCTGCCTGGTGTTGGAGGTAGCAGGTCTCAGTGTCCTGGCAGTGCAGCTGCCTGGTTTTGGAGGTAGCAGGTCTCAGTGTCCTGGCAGTGCAGCTGCCTGGTGTTGGAGGTAGCAGGTCTCAGTGTCGTGGCAGTGCAGCTTCCTGGTGTTGGAGGTAGCAGGTCTCAGTGTCGTGGCAGTGCAGCTGCCTGGTGTTGGAGGTAGCAGGTCTCAGTGTCGTGGCAGTGCAGCTGCCTGGTGTTGGAGGTAGCAGGTCTCAGTGTCCTGGCAGTGCAGCTGCCTGGTGTTGGAGGTAGCAGGTCTCAGTGTCCTGGCAGTGCAGCTGCCTGGTGTTGGAGGTAGCAGGTCTCAGTGTCGTGGCAGTGCAGCTGCCTGGTGCTGGAGGTAGCAGGTCTCAGTGTCGTGGCAGTGCAGCTGCCTGGTGTTGGAGGTAGCAGGTCTCAGTGTCCTGGCAGTGCAGCTGCCTGGTGTTGGAGGTAGCAGGTCTCAGTGTCGTGGCAGTGCAGCTGCCTGGTGTTGGAGGTAGCAGGTCTCAGTGTCGTGGCAGTGCAGCTGCCTGGTGTTGGAGGTAGCAGGTCTCAGTGTCCTGGCAGTGCAGCTGCCTGGTGTTGGAGGTAGCAGGTCTCAGTGTCGTGGCAGTGCAGCTGCCTGGTGATGGAGGTAGCAGGTCTCAGTGTCGTGGCAGTGCAGCTGCCTGGTGTTGGAGGTAGCAGGTCTCAGTGTCCTGGCAGTGCAGCTGCCTGGTGTTGGAGGTAGCAGGTCTCAGTGTCGTGGCAGTGCAGCTGCCTGGTGTTGGAGGTAGCAGGTCTCAGTGTCCTGGCAGGGCAGCTGCCTGGTGTTGGTGGTAGCAGGTCTCAGTGTCCTGGCAGTGCAGCTGCCTGGTGTTGGAGGTAGCAGGTCTCAGTGTCCTGGCAGTGCAGCTG
This sequence comes from Nansenia antarctica, assembly GCF_963989245.1. Taxonomy (NCBI): domain Eukaryota; kingdom Metazoa; phylum Chordata; class Actinopteri; order Argentiniformes; family Microstomatidae; genus Nansenia; species Nansenia antarctica. The sequence goes on from NC_137674.1 coordinate 11,695,738, forward strand.
CCTGGTGTTGGAGGTAGCAGGTCTCAGTGTCGTGGCAGTGCAGCTGCCTGGTGTTGGAGGTAGCAGGTCTCAGTGTCCTGGCAGTGCAGCTGCCTGGTGTTGGAGGTAGCAGGTCTCAGTGTCCTGGCAGTGCAGCTGCCTCGTGTTGGAGGTAGCAGGTCTCAGTGTCGTGGCAGTGCAGCTGCCTGGTGTTGGAGGTAGCAGGTCTCAGTGTCCTGGCAGTGCAGCTGTCTGGTGTTGGAGGTAGCAGGTCTCAGTGTCCTGACAGTGCAGCTGCCTGGTGTTGGAGGTAGCAGGTCTCAGTGTCCTGGCAGTGCAGCTGCCTGGTGTTGGAGGTAGCAGGTCTCAGTGTCCTGGCAGTGCAGCTGCCTGGTGTTGGAGGTAGCAGGTCTCAGTGTCGTGGCAGTGCAGCTGCCTGGTGTTGGAGGTAGCAGGTCTCAGTGTTGTGGCAGTGCAGCTGCCTGGTGTTGGAGGTAGCAGGTCTCAGTGTCCTGGCAGTGCAGCTGCCTGGTGTTGGAGGTAGCAGGTCTCAGTGTCATGGCAGTGCAGCTGCCTGGTGTTGGAGGTAGCAGGTCTCAGTGTCCTGGCAGTGCAGCTGCCTGGTGTTGGAGGTAGCAGGTCTCAGTGTCCTGGCAGTGCAGCTGCCTGGTGTTGGAGGTAGCAGGTCTCAGTGTCGTGGCAGGGCAGCTGCCTGGTGTTGGAGGTAGCAGGTCTCAGTGTCCTGGCAGTGCAGCTGCCTGGTGTTGGAGGTAGCAGGTCTCAGTGTCCTGGCAGTGCAGCTGCCTGGTGTTGGAGGTAGCAGGTCTCAGTGTCGTGGCAGTGCAGCTGCCTGGTGTTGGAGGTAGCAGGTCTCAGTGTCCTGGCAGTGCAGCTGCCTGGTGTTGGAGGTAGCAGGTCTCAGTGTCCTGGCAGTGCAGCTGCCTGGTGTTGGAGGTAGCAGGTCTCAGTGTCGTGGCAGTGCAGCTGCCTGGTGTTGGAGGTAGCAGGTCTCAGTGTCGTGGCAGTGCAGCTGCCTGGTGTTGGAGGTAGCAGGTCTCAGTGTCCTGGCAGTGCAGCTGCCTGGTGTTGGAGGTAGCAGGTCTCAGTGTCATGGCAGTGCAGCTGCCTGGTGTTGGAGGTAGCAGGTCTCAGTGTCCTGGCAGTGCAGCTGCCTGGTGTTGGAGGTAGCAGGTCTCAGTGTCGTGGCAGTGCAGCTGCCTGGTGTTGGAGGTAGCAGGTCTCAGTGTCGTGGCAGTGCAGCTGCCTGGTGTTGGAGGTAGCAGGTCTCAGTGTCCTGGCAGGGCAGCTGCCTGGTGTTGGAGGTAGCAGGTCTCAGTGTCCTGGCAGTGCAGCTGCCTCGTGTTGGAGGTAGCAGGTCTCAGTGTCGTGGCAGGGCAGCTGCCTGGTGTTGGAGGTAGCAGGTCTCAGTGTCCTGGCAGTGCAGCTGCCTGGTGTTGGAGGTAGCAGGTCTCAGTGTCCTGGCAGTGCAGCTGCCTCGTGTTGGAGGTAGCAGGTCTCAGTGTCCTGGCAGTGCAGCTGCCTGGTGTTGGAGGTAGCAGGTCTCAGTGGCAGTGCAGCTGCCTGGTGTTGGAGGTAGCAGGTCTCAGTGTCGTGGCAGTGCATCTGCCTCGTGTTGGAGGTAGCAGGTCTCAGTGTCGTGGCAGTGCAGCTGCCTAGTGTTGGAGGTAGCAGGTCTCAGTGTCCTGGCAGTGCAGCTGCCTGGTGTTGGCGGTAGCAGGTCTCAGTGTCCTGGCAGTGCAGCTGCCTAGTGTTGGAGGTAGCAGGTCTCAGTGTCCTGGCAGTGCAGCTGCCTAGTGTTGGAGGTAGCAGGTCTCAGTGTCCTGGCAGTGCAGCTGCCTGGTGTTGGAGGTAGCAGGTCTCAGTGTCCTGGCAGTGCAGCTGCCTCGTGTTGGAGGTAGCAGGTCGTACAGAGGGTGTTGCTCATCGTGCATGTTTCTGACCAGCTTCAGTGCAGCCTCCTCCCTCCTGGTCTGGAGTAATGGTAGGGGTTGTGAGATCTCACCAGCTCTCCTTCTGATGATTTTGCAGGCACGTGTCTGGACTCGCTCTAGCTCAGCCTGTTGTTTTTTAGAGCAGCCCACCAAGAGCACTGAGCTGTATTCCAGCTTAAGCTATAAGTGCTTTACATACAGCATAATATATCTTTTTTTTTAATACAGCAAGAGGAGGATAGTAAGAAAATAAAAATGACAAGAATAGATATAGAAAATAAATAGATAAACATTTAACAAGATAATAGACAATGAATAAAAAGATATAGATAAAAGTGTTTTGTGTCTCAGAGAGATAAACCTCTGCACCTTGTATAAGTATCCAACGTTACTGCACGTATGAATTTTTCAAGACGTCAGCTCTGACCTTGATATTTTTGTATTATTACTGCATCTGCATTTAGCTGCTATCCTTCCCGATATGGCGTGTGAGGTCAGGGTTTGGGTAGGCGTTTGAGATAATCAGTCTGAGGAAAGCACAGTACAGAATCACTGATCTACAAACAATCTGTCTGTATGAAACATCTTATCTCATATTCTCTCTTCCTCTCTCTCTCTCTCTCTCTCTCTCTCTCTCTCTCTCTCTCTCTCTCTCTCTCTCTCTCTCTCTCTCTCTCTCTCCCTCTCTCCCTCCCCAGGGAGAAGCTGATGGACTGGAAGGACTTCCTGTTAGTGAAGAGCAAGAGGAACATCACCATGGTGTCATATCCTGTTAGCTCAGTCACCCTGCCCCCCCCCCCTTACTTAAAGGAGGTGGGTAGATGGACCAACCAACACAAAGTGAGGTGGTATATATATATATATATATATACAGTATATAAGTAGATTCAAAAATACAGGCACAACTCTGGTTCATTTCTATCTCTATTGAATTCAAATCAACACAAACGTTGTAGTAAGTCGTCTGTTAGCCCGCCACCATGTCTTGGTGTTAGCCTTGACCCAGCTGACGTCACGTACCTGGAGGAGTTTCCGGGCCTGGTCCATTTCATCTACGTGGACCGAGCCGCCGGCCAGATGATCGCCCCATCACTCAGCTTCACGGACCGCGCCACTTCAGAGCTGGGGAAGGGCCCGCTGGCACACTTCATCAAGGGCAAGGTCAGACTCTACCCATCTGGCCCTGGGCGAGGCCGTCACTAGCATTAGTCACTAGTCTGATAGAGGCTCTGATGTATGGTCATTGAGTCTGTCACACACACGCACGCAGACACGCACACGCACACATAGACACACACGCGCACACATAGACACACACCCGCACACAGACACACACGCACCCACACACACACACACGCACGCACACGCACACACACAGACACACAGCCATGGTTTGTTCGGAGAAACTTCAGCGATACAGCTTTTTGTGTTTGCTACATTAAGAAGTTTTATCTATCTTCCTATGTGTTTATCAACAAATCCATCTGTCCATAACCTGCCTGTAGGTGTGGAGTATGGTTAGCGATACTCGGCGCTACCTCCAGAAGGGCTATTCTACAGTGACGCTGCGAGACGGAGATTACTTCTTCTGCTACTTCCTATGGTTTGAAAGCGAAACGGTTAGTTCCTCCGCACGCACGCACGCGCGCGCACACACACACACACACACACACACACACACACACACACACACACACACACGCACACGCACACACACACATCCTGATAATACCATGGTAATGACCTGGGATGTAGTGTAATTGTTTTGACTTCAGGGCTACAAGCTGGAGGTGATAGACCTGCCCATCCTGCCAGATGACTCCGCCCCCATCGGGATGCTGGCCTGGGACTACTACAGGTAAAAGACTGGGACAAGGACCGTCACAGTGCCTTAACCACATCCCTCACTTTAGTCTGTGAGGTCAAATGTTCAGAGGGATTCAGATAGAAATATAATGCATAGAGCAGGCAATTCTTTTTTTTGTTTTACATTCTACATGATTGGGGTAGAGATTGACAGGAAGGATGGGTGAGAGAGAGGGGGATGACATGCAGGCTATATATCGATGGCCAGACTCGAACCCGGGACCTTGCATGCGCCTTAGTGTGCTGCTACGCCACTTTACGCCCCCCCCCCCCCCCCAGAGCTGACATTTCTTTACCTCCCAACTCCACACAACTCCATAAGACACTCATACTGAACATGTTCTACTTCACAATACATCTGCATCTGAATGTTCTGGAACAGTCCACCCTCCTGAATAGGCCCCCAGCAGCTTGGTAAACAGGTACATGTGTGTGTTATACAGTGAGCATCGCTGACCACAGAATGCTGCTTCCCTCCCTCCCTCCACAGGAAGCTGGAGAGGTACTACAGTAAGAGCCACCAGGGGGAGGTGGTGAAGGTTTACGAGCTGCTGACCGTTCACCTGGGAGTCATCCCCACAGAGTACATCCTCCAGCACTGCAGCCAGCTGGCCCGCAAGCTGTGGGAGCCCTCCCGTATCCCCCTGCTGTAGACAGACACACACGCACACGCACACCCAGATAGATACGCACACCCAGATAGATACACACACCCAGATAGATACACACACCCAGATAGATACACACACACACACACAGACACACACACACACACACACACACACACACACACACACACACTCACACTCACACTCACACACACACACACACACACACACACACACACACACACACACACATACACACACACACACACACACACACACACGTGCACATGCACACACGGACCTCTTTCCATCATACCCCCGCTGTAGAGACACACACATTCTCCTCTAGGACCATGGCCAAGGTCCAGTCATCAATGCCTTCACATTTAAAGGTGACAGACCAGAATCAGGACCCTTAGTTACGTCTCCTCCACTTACATTTCCATGTGTCTGTAGTCTTCTCTAATGTGACGCCTCATGTTTTGTAACCTCCAGGGCGATGAAATGACCAAGTGGTTCATCCTAAGCACTGATCATTAATGTTTGTGACTTTTCTGGTGCCTTTGATGGTTTATTTTTTAACACTCCTGTCTGATGTTATCAGTATTGTCATACATTGTACTTTTCTTGGAAAAGTCAAACACATTATCCTTGCACATTGTAGATGATTGTTTTTTTTAATATATTTTAAGAGATTGTATGTGTATGTGTCATTTATTTATTACAAGGATGTACACTGTAGTTTCTCAACGCAAGATCAATTACAGCTCCCTTGTGATAAAATGCCAAAGAAATCCTTATTCGCAAGATTTTGTTGCAATTTTTTATTTTTTTTATTTGATATATACACACATACACACAGTGCAGCAGGTATGTAGCCTGCTGCTAATATAACCACAATAGGGGGTTAGTATGATAGGGGTAGGGGTTAGTATGATATGTAGGGGTTAGTATGATATAACACGCATTTAATCTGTCAGCAATTTCTTGCCAAATAATTTCCCTCGCCTTGTTAATTGCAGCAGTATTTCACTCTTTTACGCACTTATTTTTAATCTTCATAAAGATCCATAACAGAGCGCTGCACTGTCATTTTCCAGTCTTAGAATCTTCTTTTCGACAATCGGCTCTTCTGGGCTGCTTATAACTCGTGCGCGCGCCCAAAGTGAGATTTTCCAAACCGGACTTGCGTGAACATTGATGACACAAGGCTGATTCTAATTCGAGGAATCACTTGAGGCTTGAATCCCAATCGAGAGTTGCTTGAACCAGGCTTTTCTTTTAATCGTGAATATACTAATCAACGTACATGGAATACCCCCCCAGGTCTCTAATCTCTATTTATCAGAGTCCCACCTGAACTCTTTCCTAAAGATCTCTCCTTCAACTGGTTCATTTGGTACCCAATTATTTACTCACCTGATTCTACTTCCCTACTTGATTTAACCAATGCAACTTGAGGTCCACTTATTTTTGCACGTGCACTAATTTCTTTATAATTTAGTTTTCCTACTACACGCGTGATTCCCTCTAAACAAACATATGGAATGGGTAATTATAAACCTGTTATGTCAGATTAAAAAAAGACTGGTTCTGATTAAAGATTTCATGGTAAAAACAAAAAAAAATCGATAATTGCACAAGGGGTTCAGATACTATCAAGCAGCACTGTATGTATATATATATTATTATTTTTTAAGTATACACATACATTCTGAATGTTTATATTGATTAAAGCCCTTCCAATTGTATGTCAATTGATTTTAAGTGTTACTCTCATTCTCCATTAAATACATTATTTTATGAGTGACTACGCTATAATAATAATAATAAGGACCTGCCTTATATAAAAAATAGTTCCCAACATGTATTTTGTGTTGATGTGCTGGAAGCTCGCTGATGCAGAGGAATGCTTATAGACCCCTGATGTTTAGCAGAGGAAACAGCTGGTGAGAAGATGATGTTCAAGGAGCTCAAAAGGCAAAAGCTAAACTTAGCATTTATTTCTGTTCTTTATGTTAACATGTGAATTCTCCCCCACATAATGCTTTAATTTGCTCTCTCATGCCCTTATAAGCATTCAGCACACGCATTCAAAGGTCAATATGTGAGTGAGTCCACCAGAGGAGTCCTGAGGCCGTCTTCATTATAGAAACCCACTTGGAGTGCATCTCAACAGTCGGACGTGCCTCTCCATGTGCCCTCCTCTCCTTCATTTGCACTGATGTGAAAACACGGCGGTGAATGTAGTGAGGTAGAGTAGGCAGTGGTGGTTTTCACATCAGTACATCAAGTAGAGGAAATGAGATGAGAGGAGCAAACCACCTCAGTCTATTGAGGTGCATCTATGGAGTTCACATTCTAACACATTGCAAGGGCATTGTCTTACAAAGTGACACTAGAATGACCACCCTAACCCTGAGGTAAGACGACTAAAAGGGTTCATGGTCCCATCCTTCATGCAGCTCTTTGGCTTCAGGATGAGATGAGTCTCTGTTGATGCTGAAGCAGTATGGGTTTAGGATTGTTCAGTAGTGGCAGCAGCAGCAGTAGTAGTAGTAGTACTAGTAGTAGTACTACTAGTAGTAGTAGTAGTAGTAGTAGTAGTAGTAGTAGTAGTAGTAGTAGTAGTAGTAGTAGTAGTAGTAGTAGTAGTAGTAGTAGTAGTAGTAGTAGTAGTAGTAGTAGTAGTAGTAGTAGTAGTAGTAGTAGTAGTAGTAGTAGTAGTAGTAGTAGTAGTAGTAGTAGTAGTAGTAGTAGTAGTAGATAGGTCCTTGTATCTGCAATTTTGACATCCTGTGAGTAAAAGCTCAACCATGTCTTCTTCTAGGCTTTTTAGGCTAAAATGGTTAGCCTAGCGTAGCCCAATATTATATACAGTATATATACGGTATGTCTTCTTCTAGGCTTTGCTGTGGGGAATGTACACTACACAGTTGACACATTATCCAATACTTTCATCACAGGAGCAAGGACCATTGGAAAGATGTGTGCCTTCCTGCCCTGCTCCCTCACAGCGCCCCTGTGAGGTCTGTCACCGCCCCTGCAGACACCAGCTCCCGCAGGAAGAGTTTCTCAGCGCCGACATCGTGGACCACCTGGGAGATAAAGGTCAGGCTAATGAATGTTGATACACTTGTCATTGTTTCTGAAGACCAGTTCTAGGGCACCACATGCCCAGTACTACTCCACACCTGATTAAATGTCAACATGACCGTTTTACAACTGAAACAAAAGTCTGCACACTGTTGATAAGCAGGACCAGGGTTGTGTGGTGTCGGAAGTCCAGAAGCGTCTCTGACCTGGGACTTGATGGCGTCCATGGTTAGCGACTCGTAGTAATGTAGCCTTGCCCCGGGGTGCTGCAGGTCGTAGCCAAACCCTGCCAGGCTCACCTGGTCACACAGCTGCAGGGCCATCACTACTGCACTGGCACCCAGGGTGGGCACCATCTAGAGAGAGAACAAAACAAGAACATCCACCACCATCTCACCTAGGGTGGGCACCATCTAGAGAGAGAACAACACATTAACATCCACCACCATCTCACCTAGGGTGGGCACCATCTAGAGAGAGAACAACACATTAACATCCACCACCATCTCACCGCTGACATCCAGAGTACTGTAGCCCCCATAGAGGGAAGAGAGGAGGTTTATTCTATCAAACGTTTCTTAAAGCTACTGTAAATGGGCCATCACTATTCCACTGTCATAAACACAACTCTAAAATCCACTGGATTGTTGCATGGTTCACCCAGTCCATCCACTTGGCATTCCCTTAACAGGCAGAACCTTTGAGGACATGCCCACCTGAGGGGGAATGTTTTGATCGGGACACACTCTGGTCGTCCCCTGCTGCTGTGCATAGCTCTGGAGCATCAGACCGGTCTTGTGGATGATCTCTGGGTTCAGGATCCGGAAATTCTCTGGTCTCAGTGGAATATTCTCCACAACTTCCCTCCAGAACCACAGCTTGGACCACCAGCTCTACACAACAGAATACAGAAGAGGCAGCAGAGATTAAGATTTACCTATTAAACTATTATGGGGCTCTAAGCAAAAGATATCAGGGCTCCACAGTTATTTTCATAAATAATGTTAGTGTAACACGAATAATAATAATGTAATAACAATGTAGTGTTTTGTTTAGTTTTTTCATTGGGCCCCCTAGTTGTCGGGGGACCTATGCGCAGCGTGTAGTCCATGTATCGGGTCCTCTGTTAGGGTAAACTCATTTCAATTATAAATACTATAGCAAGTGATGGCTGCTGTTTCTCTCTATGGTTTTCTTGGTATGGATAGACAGTGTTTTTGAGTAAGTAAATACTCACTGTTTTTCTAAATCACTTAAACCATTTGTATGAAACTGGAGTTCACATGCCCACAGCAATCCAAGTCCAAAGTAAAAATGGCTATAACAACAATGTTTTTCTTCTGAGTGAAATTCGTAGCATGTTTCACCTTTCTTTTCAAATGATAGTTTATTGGTGGTTATAGTTAATACTGTATTTAATGTGTCATTATGAAATGACTGGTGGATTGAACTTTTCATTAGATGACTATGGATACTGTTTTGAGAGTAATAGTGCATTTTGCTAAAGAATGTGGTGTTTTGTCAAATGTGTTATATGTTTAGGGGAACATGTTAACTATTTTTAAAAGTTGAATACTGTTTCAAGAAATGTTCTCAAGCAATCGAGAAAAACTGTTGCTCAGATGTTTTGTTGTACTGTTTTACCCACCAGAGGCTGTTTGGAGATGACAGAAGAGAGCCAGTCCAGGTCTAAGCTCTTGAAGACGACCAGCGTGACCAGGGAGGTGTCTCTGTAGTCTCTGGGGGAGTGGGGGGCTCCCTCTGGGTACATGACACGGATGGTGGTCCTAGAGCCAGTGTCTCTCTCAAACCCTGACACTGGCGCATTGTTCATCCTTAGAGGAGAGCAGTGAAGACAAGACATATCATCAGGAAGTGAGGTAGGAGGTGAACAATTCTTAATTTCTGATCTAAAAATAATCTTGAACGTTTATATACTGAAGAGCATCATTTTAAACTGAATAGAGCAACGTATTGTAACACATTACCACTGTTAATACACATGCACTTTTTTGGATGAATCATAAAACGCCTGACAGGATTTGTTTACAGTTTGCAATCATATTGCTACTTACTGTCTTAAAATCCCTACATTTAAAAAAAAGGCTTGACATAGACTTAACTCTGACGTCATCATCGCTTACCTGATGATGACATCATACTGATTGATGTGAGACCCAAGATGGCTCCCATGGAGCACCCCTCCACTGCCCACTACCACACACCGTCTGCAGCTCCCCCGCCCCCCTAGGGAGGGAGGCAGCCCGGGGTGGGGCAGGAAGGCCAGGGTCATGGCCACCCTCTCCTCACTGCCCAGGAAGCCCAGAGGAGGAGGGAGCTCCCAGGGTACGGGTCTGTCTACCTGCTGGAGGAACACAGGGATGTCCAGCAGCAGACCCGTGGCGCAGGGCAGGGAGGTCAGGTGATCCAGAGCCCAGCCTGGCTGACAGGGGCTGGAGAGCAGCGAGGCAGACTGGTTCAGTAAGACCTGGTGGACAGGGGGAGAGACAGAGTGGGGCATGTGAGAGAGAGAGAGATGGGAGGGAGTGGCAGAGAGGTGTAAAGCCAGCTATATCACCTGCCATGTTCACAACAGGTGGAGATATGCCACACACACACACACACACACACACACAAATAAGTACACAAACAACACAGACATGCAAAGATTTACACACATATGCACACTCATTACAGCAGGACTCACACACACACAGCACCTCACACACACCACTCACTATCTGTATCATTACACACATCCCACGCACACAGGCACCTTGTTCTACTGCTATCTGCGGTCATCTACTGCTGCCTCACAGCTATATTTATGCTATTTCTATTATTATACTATTCTATTGTCTCTTGTCTTAGATAGATTTTCTTTTTTTTAATAACAATTGCCATTTTTCTCTTGTGGCTGCAATGTCGAGGAACATAAAGCCTAAGAATTTTACTCTCTCTCACACACACACACACACACACACACACACACACACGCGCACACACACACACACACACACACACACACACACACACACACACAGTGTGTTCCGTACCAAGGTGTGTTGGCTGTCATTGGTGGCTGTGGGCAGGTCAGAGGGTAAGAAAGCAGGGATCAGTATGGCCGAGTAGCATCCCACCAGCAGCCCCAGGCTGAGGGCCAGGTTCTTAGTCCTGGATCAGAGAGAGAGTTGACATTTCTCCAGTTTCTATGCGTACGCACGGATCACAGTGTGCGTAGCCTAGAGGTGCGCACAGTTTTTATAAATCCCCAAATTGCGGGAAAATTTGCTTACGCACCTTTTTGGGCGTACGCAAGCTTTATAAATGAGGCCCCAGGTTCTTAGTCCTGGATCAGAGAGAGAACGCCTCTCAGGCTTCACATACAACACACACAACATCTGATCTGTTCTCAGGCAACCTGGTTTTCAGCTATTTACAGTTTTATAATAATAATAATACATAATAAATAAAAAAAATTGTATTGCACTTTTCATTCAAAAGAATATCAGAGTGCTACAGAGTTTAAAAAAACAACAACCGTGAAAAAACATAATAAGTTAAAAACAAAACAACCTAAAAACATAATAAGTTAAAAACAAAACAACCTAAAAACACAAGTTAAAAACATAGTAAAAAAACACCAAATAAATCACAAGAATGAACACAGGTTCAACAGTCAAAGGCCTTTTTGAATAAAAAAAAGTGTTGACTTATCCTTGATTAAACTCAGATAGATAGGAATAGGAATCTTAATTGTTGACATGTAATCACAACACGCACGCGCAGGGCCGTACCTGCTGAGGAGCTGCTCCTTGGCCACGGACTTCCTGCGCCTGGCGGGTAATCTGAACTCCGCCCCGGGCAGCAGAGGGGAGCTGTCCTCCTCCGAGTCCATCACACTCAGCTGTCACCTGCAGGCCCACCTGAGACACGCTTACACTCAGTTCATTTCATCTGTATTACTTCTTTGTTTTTGTCATTTGTAAGTAAGTAAGTAAGTAAGTAACGTTTATTTATATAGCACAAGTTTTACAACAACAAGCCGCCCAAAGTGCTTAACAGATAAAAAGAGAAAACACTGGTAAAAGAGAAAAGCAAGATAGAATACAGATAAAAACTGATCAAATAGATAAGATTCACTAAAACACACACATTTGTGTGCTGCAGAGAATAATACGCTGTACTGAGAACAAATTCCACCGGCTTTGGTCGTGTGGCTAATAAACTATCTATCTATCTATCTTTGATTTGATCTAAACCTGACCCTTTGTTACTCAAGACCCCTAAGACCCTTTGTTACTCAGTTACTAAGGTTACTAAGGGTCTTAGTTTTGATCAATTAAAAAAGACTAAACTACACTGCATGCCTTTCACAACATGCGCTGGTGATACAGTATATATATAAATTCAATAACAAAACCAATCAAAACCAGAAAAGGAACGTTCTCAGAGGTTAGACACCTCCTACAGCATAATATCAGACAAGGTCTCTGGAATAATAGATGTTGTTTAAAGGACACAAACCTGAAAGAATACATGTTAGACACATGAACGCATGTGACTATAATGTAAAACATAGCTGCAACTCAGGGATAGCCTCCAAGGGATGTAAACAATAGTGAATAAGATAGTTGCGCTCTCTTACCTCTCTTACCTTACCTGAACTCCATGGTTGAGAGGAATGCTAATATTCTAATCTGCTAAAATGGCTGCTAAGCCTCAGTGTTATCAGAGTAGGATGAAGTTGCCGCTAGAAGCAGATCTGAAGTCACTGTCCTTCCTCCTCCTAATGACGAGGGTCAGGATTGGAGAGGGTGAACTGACCCTAGATCTGTTCCTGAGCAGTGTTATTTTCGGGGCTGCTCCTCATGCACCACTGAACTCCCCTCCCACACTAAAACAGTTAATCATTCACCTGTGTTGCACAGTGGAAGGGGTCTGTGTGTGTGTGTGTGTGTGTGTGTGTGTGTGTGTTTCTATTTGTTAAAAACATGTCTATGTTGTACAATGGAAGAACCCTTGCACCTAATGTTACTGAGCCAATGCTGTGTAACGCACATGTATTGGCTTATTGTCTTTCTCCATGTGTTCTGATGTCACACACACACATCCATTTGAGTCTTTGTTTATCCTGTGGATCTCCTGTCCCCTTAAACTGTGATTTATAGTAATACTTAATACTCACCCATCCTGCCAGATCACAGGACTTCTTTACGGCCTGCTGCTCTCTCTGGCTTTGTGACCTTTCCTTAAAGAGTGCTTATCATCGGGGAGCTTTCTAGAAGAATATCAAGAAGTGTGCGTGCATGTGCGTATCTTTTGGGTGCAGGTATGTGTAAAGAGCTAACGAGTAACAACATACAGCATGTGATTATCCATTCTGTGTAATTCATATAGAGTTGGTGTGTATTTGTCTTCTTTAGGTATACTGGTATTTGTGTCAGAGTGGTAAAGGAAGGTCCTCAAAGCAGGGTGGTGATTGGTTGTCGTACGGTATGAAACTTGCAGGTATTTACAAGGTATCACTTGACGCTAGTGAAACACTTATAAATAAATAATCCTCCAAAACAATGTGTTTATGGGGACTGTAGTCTTGTAAAAGCTGCGGTCCCAGGGTTGGCACAAGGCAGAGTGTAAAACCAGGAGCCTGTGGAACAAATGCACCCTGGGCTCATGACTCGAGGTGGTGTGTGTTGAGGTGGTAGGGGGTCATGTGTCGTCATGGCAGCCAGCTCAGCTCTACGCGCATGCACTCACATCCACGCACGCACCCCCCCCCCCCCCACACACACACACACACACAGTCACACAGTCACACACACACACACACACACACGGCTGGCATTACACAATACTTCTGCAATGAGCCCAGCATTCCAACCAGGAAGTATAAGACCACCAGGGCCGCCATAGCACAGCTGATACCCAACCAGTCAGTCCAGTCAGTCCTGGTCAGCAGGGGCACAGAAAGACCAACAGACAGACAGACAGACAGACAGGCAGACAGGCAGACAGACAGACAGTGGGACAGACAGGCAGACAGACAGACAGACAGACAGACAGACAGACAGACAGACAGACAGGCAGACAGACAGACAGACAGGCAGACAGACAGACAGGCAGACATACAGACAGACAGGCAGACAGACAGACAGACAGAGAGACAGACAGACAGACAGACAGGCAGGCAGGAAGGCAGACAGGCAAACGGATCATCTGTTTATTACTCATCTTCCAAGCTGTTAGAAAATACTATTATTGGGTACACATTGGCGGTAAAGTTAAGTCACATTTTTATCTAGTGGTTCCTCAAAGATTATTCTTTTTTATTTTAACCTAAACTGACGTATGATGGAGAAGGAGATGCAGTGGGCGACCAGTGTGGCCGAGAAGAGAACTGAGGTAGGACAGAAGGATTGTTATTATTTAGAATGAGATGCAAGCTACTGTCCTATACCACATACAATAATGTTACAGGAGGATCTAACAGTTGTAAGCAAGTGAAAGCTAACTGCCTTTCCTATACATAACTGTTATTGTTATAGAGTAATGTCTTTAAATACAACAGTGTCAATGTGAAATATTCACTTCTATTGACTTTTGTCTTCTCAGTCTCCACAAGTCAAAATACTACTGGAAATGTTGAAGGTATTGGAGACTATTGGAGAGGCATTCAAGTGAATGAGATAAATCAATACTGTTCATGTCCCGACAATGATATAGTCAACAATATGATGTTAGGCTTCTCTGGTTTATGGAGAATAACACACACAGACACGTTTTTACAAATAGAAACATTCAAAATGTTTTTAAGTACACACAAACACACACACACACACACACACACACACACACACACACACACACACACAAGTGTTGATTTGGTATGAGACTGACCGCAGGTACACCATGCGTAGGTTAGGTTGAGGTCTCCATGCTTCTGAAATAGTGTACAGCTTATTAACTTCATTTACCACTCTGACCTTGTCCAGGTTATTAGAGAGGAATCTAGGGTATCTATAGAATCTACCCTTCGAACTCATAAACAAGATCATATTATAGGAATTATAGAGTAACTGTTTCTCTTTGCTTCTTGCTATTTGCCTTGTTGCTTGAATCGGAAAACATGACTTCCTTGGACGTTTTAATCTCATTCCAGTTAAGGTCTTAGTTTCTGATTTCAGTCAGGCCTTTTGATGTTTTAGCTAATGCTTCTGTTCTCAATGTCTATTTTTTATTTTTACTGTGTGATTTCTAAGCGGAGGCTGGTGGAGGAAGATATTGGAAAACGGGCTCAGATGTATAGCTCCACCAGCCTGATATTTCACTATGTTATCAAACTATGATTTCATGTCATCTTAATAAGCAGACCACACACACTTCAGGCATATTGGCATTTATTCATATATTGAAAAATCAACATGTTATCTACATGTACACTTCCTCACACAAGGTAAGCTATCCCCACCCAGGGGGAATTATATTAGTCGATAGTTAATATGTGGAGTAGCGCAAATCTCATGTTCACCCTAATTAACTAGTTAAGCAAACAGAGAGGTTAATAATTATATTTTTCCAGGTTTCTGGGAAAGGTAATGAATGCTAAATGAACCAATTTGCCAAATAAGGAGTGCCCACTTTCCCTTTATGTTCCTGTTGTGTCTTGGTCTTTAGCACCGTAGAGGCCGGGCTGTGAAGCTGGGACATATTAAACCAGACTTGTCTGGAGAGGAGGAAGAGGGGAGTGTTGCTAACATCCAGGTAAATATAGAACAATGGAGGATCAGTGAAATGTCATCCTTTTTTATAAAAATAAAAAAAACAATGCATTTTAGCATCAACGCTAGCATAGGTGAAAGTATTGAACACCTGTTAGAGGCCGTTCTCCTCCTACAACCCATTTGGAAGCTCGGATGATCAGTTCCGTTGCCATGGTGAAGGCTAAAGGGGAGATGGTACATCCTGCCATTATTCCTACTGCCAAAGATTGCCATGATGTATTGTACTCTGATGTTGAGACAGAATTGCAGATCTTGGAAGTAGTTTCTGACCAGATTTGTGATGGTCACTGGCACATGGAAGAACTCAAAGGCTGTCCAGAGGAGAGTATGTGGGACGGATCCAAAAGCATTGGGTAAGTCCAGGAATAAGATGTGTAGGTCTCTTCCTTCGCTTTTTGCAGCTTGAATCTGATGCCATATCATGCTAGCGTGTTCCAAGCATCCAGAAAAACCCTGATGTGTCAATCAGGTTGTTCCGTTTCAGGTAAGTTTTCAACCTTTGAGCAATGATGCTAAAGAAGATTTTCCCTTCAACGTTCAGGAGATTGATTCGCCGGAATTGGTCGATGTTGGAAGCATCCTTCTCCTTTGGGATGCTTTTGGGATGTTTTGCTTTTTCCACATCACCTTGCCACCATAGGAACCTGAGGACATCTGGAGCTCCTTTGTACAGCCGGTAAGGAACTCCTTTTGGTCTTGGAGCTGAAGATGCCCTTGCCTTCTTCGCAGCCCTTTTTTGGCATTTTGAGTGACCCGCTCTTTTCGTTTGTGAAGAGCCCTTTCACAAATATAAAGGGATACTTGTAGAATGAAGTTCTTGCTCTCTCCTTCTTCTCGCGATGAATTCTGAGGTTTTCTGCTCTCTGCAGTCTTCCCAGTCGTTCCTTTAGATCTGCTTGCAGGAGGTTGATGACACTCTCTCTTCCAGTGATGCCTTCCTCCACTGTTTCCTTAGGACCCTTCTCTCCTTGACAAGGCTCTCAATTTGTTGTTGCCTTCAGGACTTGGGAGGGACTGTTGTTCTCTTTTTCCTTGGTTCTTTTGCTCCAAACCTTTCTGCCCCATAGTTGTATATCAGGTCACCCATTCTTTCCAGCTTCTTCTCCGCTGTTCCACGAAGATCGTTCAGGGTCTTGCTCAGGTCTGCATTGACTGATCTGCCCCACATCGACGCCCCACATCGACGCCCTCACAAAAAAGGCCCAGAAGAGACTGTTTTTCCTGAGGCAGCTCAGGAAATTCCACCTTCCTAAGACCTTCACTTTACTTCTGTGTCTGTGGCCTTGGATCTTCTTCTTCATAGCAGGCTGCAAATGGCTAGGTTCCAGGTTCTCAGATGTCGTGCTCACAACAGTCGCCCTCGGCCACTGGGGTACTGATGCTCGGCGGACGTTGGGTTGTTTCCTGCTGCTGAGCTTCATTCGACTGACATGACCTTTTCCTCAAGAGATAATGGCCAATGCGAGGTCCCAGCTTCACCTGCTTTGTGCACTTCATCTGGCCTTGATGTACCTTTAGGCCTCTTATGGATGTTATCTTGGACCAGTCACAGGAGCGTGTTTCCAGTAGTCAAGGTGTTGCACCGACAAA
>NC_137674.1:11717612-11790112 GCF_963989245.1 Nansenia antarctica
TGAAATCTTTAGCCTAGTTTTGATTAAAACAGCCCGACTCATCTGTGATTCATTTCCACAGAACCGTTGGGCTTGAAATGCCTTTGATGTTGGCTGTTTTAGATGTTATATGATCTACAGAATGTTTAACACTATGTTCTTGTTCAGTCATTATATGCAGTATACACTACATCAGATTCTACACGATAAGGCCTATGAATAGCTGACATATTCTAGAGGGTAAAGATAAGTCAACGCACACAGTAGCCTACTGTTGTGGTTGATGTTGTGTAAACACATGTACATTGTCTCTGTGTGTGGAGGATGGTTGAGATGCCTGGATTGTCCCCTGCTAAACTCAGGGATTTGGTAGGGGAGGCAGGGGGCATACTTTCCTGTTGTCATCGGTTGCTCAATCGTGCCTGAGGGAAATGCATTGCTGGCTCTTAGATAGAGCGATCAGCTGCTTGTTTGCTTGCTCATATACAATTTGGTTCATGTAGGCCACAGTATATGGTACATGTACATGTACGCTTGTTGGCTTTCTGTGTGTGCACTTGAAGTCAAATAAAATAAAGGCATATACCGCTAGCCCAATGTAATAACACCTGTTATTTTTTTTTATTGTTAAATAAACTTTAAAATCTATATTTTGGTTTCAGCATAGCCTATTATTCAGCATAGCCTATTACAGTTAAAGCTAAGCAGTGGAATCCTTGCGTTCACCCCTCCAATCATTTGATCAGAGATTACCTCTTGGAAGTGATGATGGAAGGAGCATTTTAGAATTGTAATATGACCCATGTCTGTGTGTGCTCTCTGGCACACGTTTACCTTACTGTGTGTTATGGGGCTACGTGTTTCCAACCACAAACTATTCATTTCTCTAACCAGTAGGAGGCAGAGGTATGTTGTTAATCAATGGGAACTGAGTGGTCAACATTCACAATGTGCCAACAAGAGGTTGAGCCTCTTCCAAATCAATGGCACATTGCATAATTGTAAAACGTCAAGTAGCTACACCACATGATGTCCCACTACTGTGCTCAGTCATAACATCAAGGTTCCACCATAGCTCTTACCCATACAGCTATAAACATTAATGGCCCTTACCTGTAGAGTTATAAACATTAATGTCATCAAGGTTCCACCATAGCCCCTACCGTTAGGGTTCGAAATATTAATGGCGCATTCCCCTAAATGAACTGTGATATGGGTAGCGCCATGTGGCCAGCTTTGTTTTTCTTCTGGAACTGAGCGGGGCTAAACCCAATGTTGGTGAATTACTTCCATGGCCCTGAAAGCCATTTATTGCCTGCCAATTCAGCTCTTGACATTCCCTGGCTATACCATACATGCAAACGCCCACTGACATAACGGAATCTTTCCATTTTCAGCGGGGTGTATGGATAATTGCAGCACATACAGAATGTTTAACACTATGTTCTTGTTCCGTCATTATATGAATTGAAAACATGCAGTATACACTACATCAGATTCTACATTATAAGGCCTATGAATAGCTGACATATAGCACATACTGCTCTCAAGAACACTGAGCTCAACTCACATTACCAGTTGACTGCAGTTACCATGGCAGTAAGAGTATTCTGGCAGGCAAGTCCAGCCCAGCACACCTTGCAGCACTTTTTAAAAAATTAAATAAAGATCTGAGGCTGTGAGGAGTAGCCTTGTGTAATGGTGTCTAAATATTGCTCATTGCCTGCTTCTGTAAAAGAGAATCCTAAAATGCTAATTCATTATTCAACCTCCACGTGTGATCAAGTTTACCAGCTCAAGCTTCGGTGACAGGTACATGTGTTTGTTATATATTCTTACTAAAATCATACAGTGATGAAATGCATTTATTTGAGATGATGTGCTATATGATGATGTGCTCAAAGCGCTTTGAGTTGCATTTCATGTCCGAAAGGCGCTATATAAATAAAGCTTTACTTACTTACTTACTTACTTACTTACTATGTGGCTTCATATAAGCTGTATTTCGAAATCACTATTGAAAAACCCATGTGCCTCTAATCCGCTTGTCAGGTAAATGTAATTAACGAATGTCATCTAGGATAGAACACCCAGATAATCAAACACGGCTCTCCTAGACAGCTATTGGCAGAGGAGGAGGAGTAGGGTTCTCATTCAATGAACCCTTTATGGTTCTACTAAAAGATGCTTTTTAAAACAATTATTATTATCTGATTATTGATTACTTTGTGGTAGAATCAGTGATCTGCTCACTGAGCAGTGTCTATAGGAGTGTCTATAGGAGATCCAGTAAAAGAGAGCATTTATTTTTCCTGAATCTACTGGAAACATATTGAAAAACAAAGAAAAGGAGATTGAAAAGAGACAAAGTCATGTGGTTGTCTTTGGTTAAGGCTCTAAATAGGCATCCCTCAAAAAAAAATCGGCCTTTAATTCTTTCAAAATGAAGTGCTACGGTACATTCCATTCATTTGGCTTAATAACCATGATTGACCATAATGTTTACTAAACATCTCCTCCCAGTAAAGTACACAAATGCATATTTTACCAATATTAATCCCCCTATGACAAATCATGAAAATGTGTATATACATATATATATATATATATATATATATATACACACAACTAATAACAAATTGTACAGCATGTTGACTGAAAATTCTAGGACAGGTCTCAAGAAACTTACATAAATCAGACCATCTGATAATCCTGTTCATTCACTAATGATTTAACATTGCATTTGTTAATACATGTTTATTTTGCAAGTATACACAGGAGCTGGAGTTCATTCAACCAATATCCTATGTTCAGTACACATTCTAGCATGACAGAAGTTCACTCTCTCCTC
Organism: Nansenia antarctica; assembly: GCF_963989245.1. NCBI lineage: Eukaryota > Metazoa > Chordata > Actinopteri > Argentiniformes > Microstomatidae > Nansenia > Nansenia antarctica. The sequence continues at coordinate 11,720,443 of NC_137674.1, forward strand.
CCAAACAAAATGTCCTCTGGGAGAACTTTAGCTGGGGAAACAACTGGAGTCCTCTGAGTTATTGGAGCTGCATAACATCATAACACCAGCATGTATCTCTGTGTGAAGGCGGTCTCCAAACAGAGCTCTATATCTGACCCTCATTAGGGTGACAGTCCTCCTTCCTCCTGCTATTCATCCTCAGGCCAGAGGACAAGAGAGGAGGGAGGGAGAGGAGGATGGAAGAGGAGGAGGAGGAGGAGGAGGAGCAGATGAGAGCAAGAGTGGATGAGAGCAAGAGAAGATGCTATTGATTTCAAGCCTCCTCAAATCAAAAGGACACTCTTTTTTCCAACACTCTCCGTTAAGGCAAACGTGAAAACTGCGTTTTACCTACAATGTAGACGTGACAAGTATTAGGCTACTTTGAGCACTGAAGATAAATAGTTCAGATGTTACATTGTCTTTTAATTTAAATTCTACATTTCCATTATAAGTCGCTGTTGTTTATAGTGTTAGCAGGGACAGCCAGTAATTAGTAACCAATTACCTACATGTAGTGTTTTTTCACACTATCTTAAGTAAAAACAACATCTCCGTACTACAGACGGTCTATAATATAATTTAGGACTTTTCACAACAAGGGAAAAAGATGCCACTCTAACTCTACATTAGCGTTCATTATGTTAATACATTTTTAAATTGGTTTAAATTGGATCTTAAATTCCATTAGGTTTAAGAAGGCAAATTGCCTGGAACAATTAAACCAGATGCCTTTCAGGTACGTATATAAAGATGCAGAATGAGTGATAATTCCCACCTAGCAGCATTTGCTGATTCCATGCTCGAGTGGTGCTTTGTGTTTCATTGCAGTCACATAGCAGTACAGTAGAGCCAAAATGGGGTGTACTATAGAGCCATAAGGCTGTTGAGGGCACCAAGGCAGAGAGAGAGAGAGAGAGAAAGATGCAGACAGAGAGAGCTAGAGAGAGAGAGAGGTGCATAACCCTGTTGTCCATCCCTGAGGGCCGTTCAGAGGGTGTTGCACCCTGGCCGTGTCTACTAGCTGTGTTCCCAGGGTCATAGGGCCAGGCTGCGGGCGGTAGAGGCTGAGGCCTGCGCCCGCTGCACCACGCCCGGGCACTTCTCCCTCTTCTGCAGCTTGTGGTTCTCAAACAGACCCTCGTTACGCGGAGCGCCATGGGCGCCGTCTGGGAAGGTCAGCAGCCCTGCACACAGACATGAGCAACATGGAGGACATGACTGTGCACTGGGAAATACATTCATACGGGAAGCTTTCCTCTGGTATGCTGAACTCACCATATCCCTCCACACGTCCACTTTTGAATTCTCCTTCAAACTTCATTCCATCAAATCGACTGAACACTCCTATACCCTGGAACTTTCCTTGCGCGAACTCTCCCTCATACCTCGTAAAAATAACAACAAATCAGTTCAACAAGAAATCATACTACAGTATACAATATTTAAAAATCCTGCACAAAAAATCCATTTAAATCATATGCACAACATGTTCACAGAACAAATTTGCTTGATATCAATCAACACCTTAAGTGACCTTGAAGAAGTGGAGTGGAGCGCGCACACACACACACACACATACACACACACACACACACACACACACACACATACACACACACACACACGCACACACACACATACACACACACACACACACACACACACACACACACACATACACACACACCTTGATCCATCTGGGAAGAGCAGCAACCCAGACCCGTGGAACAGACCGTTCTCAAACTGGCCCGAGTAGCAGGTTCCATCAGAGAACTTCAGCTGGCCCACTCCATGCCTCCGACCTGAGGATATATTATGGAGCATAAAAAAGAAGTGGTTATCGCCTCTCAATCTCAAATCCTAACCTACCCTGGCCTAGACAGCTCTTGAGCTTTAGTGTCAGTAGTTCAGATTCAACCTGCAATATATGGTTCAGGGTTTTACTTTTTTTTGGTACTGTACAGTCCTTGGAGCATGACTCAGGACAGGAACACAACCCTGTATGTGCTATGGTTCAAGTACAGCATTCCTTCATTCCTTCTGACAGCTAAAGGGTTAGTGAATTAGGCGTCCCATCTGCCCGTTGTGGGACTTATGTCAGCCTAATCCAGCAGGTTTTCTAGCAGGGATTTCCACTTCAGGATCGCACTGCAGTAGAACAAGTGAGGAATGCATGTTCCTGCTGCCTACATGATCCATTACAGGGGCTTCACCTGTCAGCATGCTCTACACCCTCATTACACTGTTAGACAAACAGTAGGATAGAGGTTGCCCTTAGGCATGGAATCAGACCTAGAGTCAGTTTACACTCCCCGACTTTGGAACTAAATCATTAAGAGGAAAATCGAACTGACTTTGGATCAAATGACAACTTTTAACAAGAGATAATTGAGTCTATCTTAAAGCAAGGATAGTAGTTGGAATTAATATCTTTGTTGTTATAGGGTCTCTGATTTGCATAGGAATTAATTACACACCGTGTAGATTAGGATGTCACTACCAATGTCATAATCTTCTCTTGATCCTGACAAACTCATCAACAGAGACCCATAAAAACAAAGATATTAATTCCAAAATTACATGAACTATTATTCTTGCATTAAGATGGACTCAATTCAACTTATTGAGTGATTTGTTGACGACATTTTTGCATTTTAGCTCATTTTGAAAGTGTCATAGCAAAAGGTCTGAATACTTAGTATTTCTGTATTTCAATTTTAATGAATTTACTGACATTTCAAAAAACGTGTTTTCTCTTTATGGCAAATTATTTTAATTGAGTCTATAACACAACAACATGTGGAAAATGTAAGAAGGGCTCTGAATACTTTATGAAGGCACTGTTATTCCAATATTCTCTCGTGAATATTCTTCTATAGGCAAGTGATCCTTCATGTACAGTGGTTGACCTTTGTTTTCTCAAGACAGGTTGGACAGAGTCCAAAGTCTAATCCCAGAGGTTTGACATAGTCCCTACAGGTCAATCCGGTTTGATTGGGGCATGGGTTGCCAATGCTAGCTAATTAGGATTTAGCTAATCAGGCCCAGTTTTTGTGTCAGTCAATGGTGCTAATACTGTGTGTGTGTGTGTGTGTGTGTGTGTGTGTGTGTGTGTGTGTGTGTGTGTGTGTGTGTGTGTGTGTGTGTGTGTGTATGTGTGTGTGTGGGGGGAGGGGATCATTTAAGTGAGTAAAGATCCTTTTGGAGATGAGGAAAATATTATATGCATTGTGTTGGTGCATGATCAGCATTGATGTGAACAAACCCAGCCTATACCTAAACTAAACCAGAACGATTGGAGGATCCAACAAAGAGGTTTGTTGACAAAGTGCTATGCATTAACCAAACCCCATCCCCCTCACAGGTGTTTGTTCATCCAAGCTTATCCCTAATTGCTAATAGCCCTACAATGCTGATTAAAGACATGAGGGGGGGGGACAGGATACGGTTTAGAGGTGCTAGTGATTTGTAATGAAGATCGACTTTTGACTGGAATATTTCAACTCTCAGTGGACGATAACAGTACAGAATAAAATAGCCCTTATTTCTGATGAATGCACACTGGGGTGATGTCTGACGAGATCAGAGATGAGGGAATCATTAAAACCCTATATATAAATATACTGTACATTATACAAGCCTACAGACTGTAGCCTACATGATGTTGATCACGAATGTGTATAAAAAGAGGAGAGAGGGGACATATCTTGCCTTCTTTCCACTCCCCCTGGTACTCCTCTCCACTGGCATAGGTGAAAGACCCCCTGGTCAGAGTCATGTCTCCCCTGCACACACACAAATATAATAATTTGTAGTAGGCCTATATATGTAGTATATCAAGCAATATAAATGCATGTTTCCGGACACCTCAGTAGGAATGCAAAGGGTTAGCAAAACAGACAAAGGGAATGAGAACATTTGAAAGAGAATCCAGGAATATTCAGATAAACTTACAACATTATATATATATATATATATATATATGTGTGTGTGTGTGTGTGTGTGTGTGTGTGTGTGTGTGTGTGTGTGTGTGTGTGTGTGTGTTTCCTTGCAGGCCTACACTTGAATGTAAGACAATGCCACTCATGTAGGCTAATTCAAGCTGCAGCCGCCTTGGTGATGTCATCAATTATTCAAGTGTTTTTGTCTGTAATCTAAATGAAAAGAGTGACACTTCTTTACCTATAGCTATTCCGACCAGTGAAAGGCCCGAATCCCCCACGATCGCAGATCTCCCTTTAATAAAATGTTGCCAAAAGTGTCTGGAATATCATGTCGCCGGTATATCGCGTTTACATTCCTACAGACAGTAGACTACAGTAGGCAGTACAGTCACTGAGACCATTGGGACACAACACCGAGACGAAATGAATCGTTGACAGCCCTACACACCAAAGTCACATAAGCAATAGGTTTACCTGTCCGCTACGTTTGCTGTCTGGAGAGCATTGGAATCCGTAACAATCGCTATTAATAGTGAATCGATTTGGAGAGAAATAAAAGGAGCGGTATACAGCGGAGGACCGTTCAGCTCTCTTACGTTCCTGGCGCAGCATCATCACCCTGACGGCTATGGAAGCATATAGTAGACTAAATTCAAATGCTAATGCAATATGAGATTGCAATTGCATGTTCCACTTTTGCATGCATTCTTTCAGACAATATTCAAATTCAAATGCAATTCACCGAATTGCATAGAGAGTTTGAATTTTGTCAGCTACAAAGCGGATGTGTTTACTAGAACATGTAAATGCAATTGCGAATCACATTGTTGCATTACAATTTGAATATTGACTCAAATAACGCAGGCAAAAGTGGCAAATGAATATGCTATTTTGGGATTGCAAAGTCATTTGCACATTAGAATGAACTTTAGAATTTTGTCAGCTACAAAGCAGCGCATGACTTTGTCTAATGGCTTTGCATTATAATTTTTATATTGACAGCGAATGTGCACATCGGGTACATGAAAATGAAAATGCAAATCATTAGAATTGCATTTGAATATGAATATTGTCTGAAAGAATGCATGCAAAAGTGGAGAGCATCCTCACCTACTGCATCTGCATCTGGTTCTCCAGCTGCACAGCCGCAGAGAGGAATGCGCTACAGAGAGTCGTGAGATCGGCCCAGAAGATCACCGGCGCCCCCCTCCCCTCTCTGGAAGAGCTGTACAACACACGCTGCCTCAGGAAGGCCTCCAAGATCTCCAGAGACCCATCCCACCCTGGGTACGAACACTTTGCTCGGCTGCCCTCGAACAGGCGGTTCAGGACCATGTTCGCAAGGACAAACAGACTGAAGCTCAGCTTCTACCCCAGGGCCATTCAGGCCCTGAACACAGCAAAGACCTAGGTTCTAGGCCCTGGACAATCTAGACAAATTGATGGCAGCTACTAGATTGAAATCAAGTGTAATACTGAAACACAAATGTGTACATTTCAAACCTGCAAACTGCGACACTTTAAATGACCATTTAAACGACCATTCCTTACCAGAGAGGCGGCGCAACTCTTGACCCAGGCACTGGTCATCTCCCGCCTGGATTACTGCAATGTACTCCTGGCTGGGCTCCCCGCTTCAGCCATTAGACCCCTGCAGCTCATCCAGAATGCTGCTGCCCAGCTGGTATTCAACCTCCCCAAATACTCGCATGTCACACCTCTCCTTCGCACCCTGCACTGGCTCCCGATAGCAGCTCGCATCAGATTCAAGACCCTGGTGCTTGCATACCAGGCAGCTAAATGGACAGCCCCTGCCTACCTGAAGGAAATGGTAACCCCCCAAACCCCTGCCCGCTCACTCCGTTCCTCCACCTCGGCTGGCCGACTGGCCCCACCTCCTCTACACAGCAGTCGGGCTGCCCGATCACGTCTCTTCACAACACTGGCTCCCCGCTGGTGGAATGAGCTCCCCACGGCTGTCAGAACGGCAGAGTCACTACCCATCTTCCGTCGTAGACTGAAGACCCATCTCTTCAGGTTACATCTTAACTGCTCCTCCTGAGACATCTTCTGACCCTCACCACTACGTCTCCTAAAGACACCAGCTTTCCCCTCTACTGTGTCCATAAGAACTTCTATTGCCCCCCTTGTACTGTTTCTCAGTTTCTCCAGTAATATATATATTTTTATTTTTTTTAGTAGAAGGCGATAATAGGGAGAAGGTTTTTCCTTCTATCAGTGGCCCCGGGCACGAGCTAGAGTACTCTTCCTGCAACGAATAGTGGACTGCTGATTCACATGCTTATGTAACGATGGTCAAACAGCCAAACTTCTTTCAATCAATTCTTTTATTTGACCTGCAGAGAAGACATATAGAACACAATTCTTCTCTGGTCTGCTTGTGAATCCATTAAGATGGCGGCCATGTTCTGGCACCACCGCAAGTACGGCAACAAGAGAAGGACAAAAGAACGTGCAGACCTGCAGTACACCCAAACTCCAAAGGGGGGCTCCAACAACAACCAGGGCTGCTCAAAGCACGGCGAAACTCATCTACATTCACCACAACTAAACATACATTCCCAACTCTGTTACACCCACCTCCCCTGAATTTCGCCAACCTTGAGCAGCAACTATACATTTAAATACTACTTTTTACTTTTTACACTATTACATAGGGCCGCCAAAGGACAGGACAGCCAACTTGAAAAGTATCCTATAAGGATGAAGTGGAAAGAGAGGTAAACTATCTCTCCAACCAACTACTGGCGGTAGGATGCGTTCTACACCCCACAAGACCCTTTTTTCACTGTGTATTACTAGCCTTCAAGAGGCCACAACCTCTTATGAAACAATCAGAATAACGAACAAACCTATATGTCATAGGATGTCAGTCTGCACAGTGTATACATGCACTGAACTGAGCTTCGGCTTATCTAACTGTGGGAAGCCTGGAACACTGACCTGCAAACAGCTCGAATGTTTGACTTAGTGTCTTGGATAATGTCTTGTCCTGACATAGTATAAATCAATCTGTCAACTGGTTTGATAAGGCGACCAAACTTGGACTTGACCTGTGTGACTGTACTAGGATGTTCACACTGTGTGACAGAAGCTAAAGTGTCAGTACGCTGTGTGTCACTAGCATCATCTGTCTGATTTGTGTTACCAGAAACATCAGTACAATCATCAGCGCTAACCACAAATCTAGAATCAGAGTTAATGGACTGATCTACCATTTGCTCCTCAGCCATCTGCTCGGGGACCCTCTGAGGGGCAAACGAGACTGAAGACACTACAGTGTTAGTAGCCTCTGTCCGTGAGTGGTCAGGGAATGGTAACTGGGTGACCCACTCCAGGGTTCTTCCCTTGGGATCCTTGGGCTCTGGAACAGTCAAGGGAACATCCCTCTCCCGAACAGCTCTTCCCCCATACTCCATGTCTTCAACCTCCCCTCCCTCACTCCCAGGACAGGAATCCACTCTCTCCGACTCGAACGCGGTTCCTCTACTCACTTCCCCAGGCAAGGAATCCTGTTCCACTTCCGACACGGACATGTCACTTGGCTCATTTGATGTATGAACAGCAGACAGGGATGAAACTGGGTCAGAGATCACACTCGTATCATACACCGGCAGAAAGTTCACCAACAACAATAGATTACGGTGGACTACCTTCTCTCGTCCAGTGACAGTGTCTTGTATCCTATATGTGTGAGTCTCAGAGTTCCTATCCACCACAGTGTATACAGTAGACTCCCAACGATCAGCCACCTTTCTCTTTCCTCTCTCTCTCTTGTTCGCCAACAGCACACGGTCTCCGACGTCAATGGTGGGCCCTTTTACTCGTCTGTTGTAGAGCTCTGTGTGACGGTGCTGTTCTTTTATGACATGTTCCTGGGCTATGACCATAGCTTCTCTCAGATCCTTCGTGAGAGACATCACATACTTGTCGTAGCTGACCACAGCTGGATCATTCAGGACTGTCCGGAAGAGTATATCGACAGGGAGACGAGGAGTACGCCCGAACATCAGATAGAAAGGTGCATAGCCAGTTGACTCATGCGCTGTGCTATTGTACATGAACGTCAGAGTTTGCAAACGCCTCGGCCAGTTGATTTTTGCCTCTGGTTCAAGCGCTCGGATCATGTTACCGAGAGTTCTATTGAAACGTTCCACACTACCGTTACCCATCGGGTGATACGGGGTTGTGTGCGACTTTCTGACACCGGAGACTCTGAGCAGCTCACTCACTAGTTGACTCTCGAAGCTAGCTCCCTGGTCGCTATGGATACGTTCTGGGAACCCAAAGACGCAGAAGAACTTGTCCCATAGAACTCTTGCCACCTGTTTGGCTGACTGATCTTTGCAGGGGAATGCCTGGGCCATTCTTGTAAAATGGTCAGTAACAACTAACACATCAACTGACTTGTTCCTTGAGTCCTCCGCTGACCAGAAATCAATGCAAACCAGCTGAAGTGGCCTGGTTGATGTGATACTCTGCAAAGGCGCCCTCGCAGCAGGTTCAACAGTCTTACTGACAATACACCGCTGGCAGTTACGGACGTAGTCTCTTACGTCTCTGTCGAGGTTGAGCCAGAAGAACCTCTGTCTGGCCAAGCCAAGACTCCTGAACTGACCTTGATGGCCGGCATGGTCATGAACACCTCTCAGAACTTCAACTTTCTTAGACTCAGGGACCACATACTGGCGGCGTTTTGACTTCACGACTTGGTCCCTCGAGACTCTGTAGAGTACCCCATTGCTCACAACAAGTTTCTCCCAGTGCTTCAGGTACCTCATGACTGTGACTGATTCCTTATCTCTCTCTCTCCTGGAGGGTCTCCGATGTCTCTCCACATAGTACAAGACTCGAGAGAGAGTCCTGTCTCTGAGCTGTTCATCCCGAAGTTCCTTCTCACTGTAAGCAGGAAGTGAGTCCTGACCACCTGGGACTAACTGAGGCAAATGGTGCAAGACTGCTACAGCGCGCGTTCTTGCTCCGACCTCCCACAGATCGTCATATGACTGTAGAACAACAGACACTTCATCCATCTCCATAGACTGAGCGTGGACATGCAGAGGTGATGGGACACTTTGAGCGTAACTCTCTGCCTGGCGTGGAGTGTCACCACTATCATTGGACGACCGGAAGGCGTCCTGTACAGAAGCACTCGACACAACCTGGACTTCGGAGAGGAGATTCTTGTAGGGCTCTTCAAGTAATCTGTGACTGACTCTCTGCTTAACGAAAGGCACACGACTCAAGGCATCAGCGACAACATTCTGTGGGCCTGGCACGTACTTGATGTCGAAGTTATAGCTCGCTAACTTAGCCACCCATCGTTGCTCGCAGCAGTCCAGCTTGGGCTTCGTCATGATATGAGTCAATGGATTATTGTCCGTCCAAACAGTGAAATCATGCCCCTTCAACCAATGGCTGAACTTGTCACAGACACTCCACTTCAAGGCTAGGAATTCCAACCGATGGGCTGGGTAGTTTCTCTGAGACTGAGAGAGGGACTTGCTGGCGAATGCGATTGGCCTCGCTCGGTCTTCACCCTCTTGGATCTGCGACAGGACAGCACCGATGCCATCAAGGGACGCGTCCGTTGACAGCATGAAGGGACGGCTAAAGTCAGGGTGAGCCAGGACAGCCGTCTCAACCAGCGCCGTTTTCAGCTTCTGGAAAGCCTGCTCCGTTTCGGGGGTCCAGTCAGTAACATTCAACTTCCTGCTTTGTGACCTTTGTTTGGACTGTTTCACCTTCCCTTTTCTCTTCTGGCCCGTCAACAGAGAGAAGAGAGGCTTTGCAATAGCGGAGAAGCTAGGCACAAAGTGCTGGTAATAATTGATCATCCCCAAGAAAGATCTGATTCGTTTCTGTGAGGGGGTTACACCGTCCGCTTCCATCAGGTCAGCACTTGTCATCTTTGCGATGCTCTCAACTTTGCTGGGATCAGTCAACACACCGTTGTCATTAATTATGTGGCCGAGGAATTTGACGGATTTCCGGAGAAAAAAACACTTCTTGGGGGCCAATTTGAGGTTATGACCACGCAGTCTACTGAACACCATCTCCAAGCGTTCCAGAGCTGTCCTCTCATCAGGGGCATACACCAATAAATCATCCAGATAAACCAGTAAGCTCAGATAGTTCTGGTCTCCGAAAATGCTAGTCATCATACGCATGAAGCTCCCAGGACTATTACAGAGGCCCTGCGGGAGGCGATTATACTCATACAAGCCCATAGGTGTTGTAAAGGCAGAGTACTTTCTGTCATCCTCGTGTAGTGGCATGTTATAAAACCCTGAGGTTAGATCCATAGTACTAAACAAGGAGTTACCTCCAAGTGCAGCTAAGCAGTCGGCCTGGTGAGGGAGAGGGTGAGCATCCTTCAGGGTCCTCTTGTTCAGCCAGCGAAAGTCTGTACAGATACGGAGATCTCCGTTCTTTTTCCATACAAGAACCAACGGAGATGCATATTCACTGGTTGACTTCCTGATTATATCTTTCTCCTCCATCTCACTCAGTACTTGGCGCAACTTCTGATACTGACTGGGGGGCACTCGTCTGAATGGGAGCCGGAATGGCCTGTGATCTGAGAGGTGAATGCGATGTATGAAGCCCTTTGCCTCTCCACAATCCAGGTGATGGCGTGAGAAGATGTCCTTGTAGCGCACAACCAGGTCAGCCATCTTGCTTCTACACTGTTCAGACACATCACAGGAGTGTATGTCGAGCCCACTCAATCCCATGTACTTCAGTTCCTCATCAACAGTGCGGGCCGCATTTTCACTGGACGGGGTTACTTGACAGCAACTGAGTAGTGGGACCTCAGCAGGTCCGGTCTCATCCATGTCCTCGAGCGCAATGCAGGAGAAGACGTCGGCCAATTTAGCATTGCGTCTTACCAAGACGGGCCTGTCGAACGAGTTGATCAGCTTCAATGGAACCCATCCGTCTCCCCACAAAGGAGTAACAACTCTGGCCACCAGAACCCCTCTTGGAGCTGAGCGACACGATGTGGGCTCTGTCATCACAGCGCTACCAGGAGACACAATAGTGGACTTGGGTAGCTTGCCCCACATCAGGTACTCCCGACCAGGCTCAAGACACACGGCTGAGTTGCACCTGACTGTGCCTATCTTGTCAGGTATGACGTCACCTCGCCAACGGTTCAGACCAGCGAGCATCGAGAGAAACTGTTCAGATTCTGGATCGCCAGCAGGACAGGGCGTAGACACAGCCTTCCAGTAGCCATCACATTGCTTATACTGCCGGAGGATATATTTAATAACATTGGTGCCTAGTATCAACTCATCATGCTGGCCTTCAACTACCAGAGTGGGAACCATAATCCTACAGCCATACACCTCCATTTCCACGTTGAAAGCTGACTCAGGCTTGACACGGCGACCACCACAGCCAACAAGCACCACATTTGAACTGAACTGGTTATGCTCTGTAGCAACTCCAACCTCTCTAAGCTTTCCCTCTGCCGTCTTACTCATTGTACAAGCCATAGACCCACTGTCTAGCATAGCATTTAGAGTCACTGTATTACCAACTGTCACAGGTGTGTAGAAAAGGCTGTCACTACCACTAATTGTATGCGTATTCTGATAAACAATATCTTCAGAGTTATCACTTGAGCTTTTGAGAGCTATATACACTGTCTCAGCACTAGATTCGTCCTCACAATGGGAGTTTACTTGGCGACCTATACTTTCTCCCTCTGAATACAGGCCACCTAGTTTCCCTGAGGCTGAGGTGCTCGGGACGACCTGGTGGGACACTCAACTTTTGTGTGACCTGGGGCTAAACAGACAAAGCACAGCCTCTCTGACATGCAGTGTGAGATGGTAGTGTGTCTACTGTCATCACAGACTCGGCAGGCCTTCTCACGGGCGCCACCCTGGTATCTTCCGCCACGAGGAGCACTGTCACGCTGCTGCACTTTCCCCATCATCTGCTCCAGCCTCTCCATAATGCGAGCAAGAATCCTGTCTTCAGATTGCTGAGTGTTCTGGGCCACAGCAGTCGCGGAGGAGGGGCACGGAAGCTGGCCTAAAGCATGGTCCTGGGAAGGAATGAGGGTAGAAGGCAGACACTGTGTGTGGTACACTGGACTATGGGCAGGAGCAGGGGGGTACTGGGTGGAACACTGCTCAGACACAGACTGAATCGAAGGCTCTGGATGAGACTGCACAGTGTGGAGGGCGGTGGCATGGCTCTTCAATGGCACAGAACTACCGGTCCTGCCAGAGGCTCTCAGCTCTCTCTGGTAATTATCAATCTTCAACTGTATGTCTCGTGAGCTCCACTCCTCAATAGCCTTGCATTCCAGAATACGGGATAGTCCAGAGTCCGGGCAATGCCTGACAAACATCCGTGCTACCTCTTCACCTATGTTCTCCATCCTCCTACCTTGTCTGCGAAGGCCCTCACCAGCTACATCAGCTGCTTTGTTGATCCTCAACCAGTAGTCTACAGGGTTCTCATTGGGTCTGGGTAGAGTGGCATAGAAATCTGACAACGGGAGGCATGATGACACATCACTGAAGTACTTGAGAAGGATATCATAGATGAGATCAGGGTTCTGCTTCACATCAAGTGTCTGATCGCTACGCAAACCAACCCTCACGACATCCTTTGCCTTACCCATCAGCCTTGCCAGTATCTCCTCAGCCTGTTCATGCATTGGACATTTCTGCTTTCTCAGATAAGCTTTAGACATGTCAATCCAGTCCTGGACTGAACACTTATCAGAACTATCACCTCGGAACATTGGTGGTTCCCTGTCTGATTTTACATTCACAGTAACGCGCGGAACCTCCTGTCTAACAACATTAGGATCAGTTACAGGATCTGGAGGCGATGTGCAGTTGAGGTGTGCACTGCTCATACTACTTGAGTGAACTACACCAGCTGAAATTAACTTGGTTACAATGGACTCGCCAATCTGAGCACCTAGCTGACCCATCATGTCTGAAAGGTGATGAAGAGCTTCAGTGTCATTAACACTGGGTGTGGATGTGGGAGGAGCCTCCCCTGTAAACTGTCCGACAGCAGCACAACCTGGGTCCTGACCTGACCCTGTGCCTCTACCACTGTCAGTAAACAACTGGGAACACCCCACCTCCCTACTATTGACAGCACTGTCAATGTCAATGTCACTGTCACTGTCAATGTCTATGACAGCACTGTCTGCTCTGCTCTGACATGCCCCCCATGCACCCCTCCCCATAGGCAACACTGGACTGGCAAAAATCTCATCATTAAAACCTGGCCTCTGAGCCATAGTGGTACAGACTTGCGTTGTGTAATATTACTGAATGAAAAAAATAATAATAATAATAATGTTTAAAAAAAAATATAAAGTTACAGCAGGACATAAAAACCAAAACAATCAAAGCACTTTTTAAACTGATATAATCACAGACCTCAGACTGAATGACCATTTACTATAATACTCTGACCACACTTGATCTATCACACTAAGACCTGGCATCCACGCAGCATCCACGGAGATCGGCGTTCAGCTGATCTTGAGATCGACGTGTCACGGCACCAGTGTAACGATGGTCAAACAGCCAAACTTCTTTCAATCAATTCTTTTATTTGACCTGCAGAGAAGACATATAGAACACAATTCTTCTCTGGTCTGCTTGTGAATCCATTAAGATGGCGGCCATGTTCTGGCACCACCGCAAGTACGGCAACAAGAGAAGGACAAAAGAACGTGCAGACCTGCAGTACACCCAAACTCCAAAGGGGGGCTCCAACAACAACCAGGGCTGCTCAAAGCACGGCGAAACTCATCTACATTCACCACAACTAAACATACATTCCCAACTCTGTTACACTTAGTATTCAAATATATTGATTGTAAGTCGCTTTGGAATAAGGCGTCTGCTAAATGCCAAAAATGTAAATGTAAATGTAAATGAATGTGCAATAACACTATGTGCAATATGACAACCCTAGGGTACATAAGGTTCAGATAATAGGAAATGTTAGAATAGGTATAGCATAGCATAGAGTACAGCACAGTGTTTTATTTGTATAGTATAGTATAGTGGATAGTGTACATAGCCTTTATTTATGTAAACCAGCTCCTTTCCCTTCTTGTTTTTTAGTTTTTTTTTCCTAGCACCAGGGGAGCCCCCCCTCCCAAATTTCGTTGTTTGGTACCTGTACTATATCAATAAAGACCATTCATTCATTCATTCATTCATTCATTCATTCATTCATTCATTCATTCAACATGCAATTGCAATCTCATTGCATTGGCATTTGAATTATGTCAGCTATATGCTTCCATACACCCTGACGGCCAAGCTGTTTCATTGCATGGCTGTCGCCGCCGCTCATTTATACCCTATTCTGATTGGCCTGATGTGTGTGTTCCAGCACAGAGACAGAAGACACGTTTCTAAGCGGGCAGCTAAAGGAATTCTAGTTTATTAAAATGTTTTTTTTCTTGTTCTTTGGTAATCAGTGTAGGCTAGGGGCTACCTCCAAATGTTCGCATTATCATTCCTTTAGGGCAACCCATGAAATGTCTGACTTCGTATTTTCTTCCGTCATATTTTCTGAAATCCACTCAACTGTTCCAACACAATAAGCTAAACAATTGTAACTGCTTTAATATTGTGTAAAATAAACCTATCACTGCAGGTTGTTGAATGGAATTGGTTAATACATGTTTGTTCTCTCCCCCCCCCCCTTTTTTTTTTACCTCACCTGCACACTTTTTAACGCTTTTATTCTCAACTGTTTCTTGTCTTTTTGTGCAAAAAGGAAAGAAAGTGGATTGGACGCACAGGTCATTTACACAATCAACATCTAGCTATTTGGTGATTTTATAAGTAGCCTATTTTAATCTGCCTTACCTGTGCAGGACATTGCACAGGATATTCAGCCATTTTAAGGGAGGTTCCAGGAATGAAAATATTCAAAGTGACCATGCAAACAGGGTGTAACCGTAGGCAACGACAGGTGTACACTATATGAAATGGAGCATGTCTTCTCGACAGTCAACGAGTCTTTGAGAGTAGTTGCTTCTGTAAAGAGTCCAGGTGCTTGCAAGATGGGGATAATAGTTGTCTTGATTTGTTAAACATTTGCTCTGCAGGAGAGTCGCAAGATCGAGGCTCACACAGTTTTTAGAGCAAGGCGCAATGAAGCCCCAGAGCCATTTCTCACAGGCTGCATAGAACAGCAAGTGCCTTCATTGAGGCACCTTTCATGACCAGTCATGAATGTTTTCTTGACATGTGTATCTGAATCAGGAAAAACCCTATGTGCTGTGATCAGGGGCGCCGCTAAGGGGGGGGGGTAAATTAGGACGATTCTAATAGCCCAGCACTGACAGGGGCCCAAGAGAATCTTTTTAAAAATATATTATATTTATAATAATATTATTATTATTATCATAAGGAAGTTAATGTAGCCGACTTATAATTCTATGTATTAAAAAAAGTTACAAAAGAAACAAACTGGAGTTTTGTTTCTCTATGTTTGACAAAATTAAGCCTTATTATTTACCCCTCTATTTATTCATTGCATGGTTCAGTCCACCGCGGGCGAGAGGAACGTTACCGCGAATAGTCTGACAAGGATGGGGGTGATGTGGTCATGGTGGGCAACGACAAAGTCAGGTAAGGGTCTCAAAAGAGAAAAGTAAAAGTAAAGAACGAGGAGAGTGACAAAAAAGGGCGACAGCTAGTCACAAAGTAAAAAAAAAAAAAAAAGAAGTATTCATTCACTGACCTTCTTTTGGGGTCCATAACATGTAGGCTACCTAGCCAACATTGTGTGGTTTAGCTCTAGCTAATCACTGCGTGGATGACCTAGTTAGCTCGCTACAGCTAATTAACATTAACTTCAAGTAAAGTTAACTTACAGTGCACTGTCAGTATCATTTCAGTTAAATGTATGAGATGAGGGCAATTTTGGTCCAAATATAGGTTATTAGAGCTCAGTGAATTCAGCAGCTATGCACTCTTGCTATAGCTAGCTAGCTTGCTAACTAGTATAAGGTTACATGCTAAGGACCCCAATTGAAATAAGCCAGTGGCTTTCTTGGGTTTTTATCCTGTTAGTTGACCTTGTATGTAATATGTACTTTCATGTACCTACTGCTGCAAATCTTCTAATAAAGTTTTCAATCAATCAATCAAAAACGTCATGCACAGATGCAGCCTCCCAGTTGAAGGAGAAGGAGGTGAGCAGTAGGAGTTTGGGGTTAACAAACAGATTTTGAATATTTTAATGTATGCTGCATTACCATGCAAGCATTGAATACAACTTTAGCTAATATTCATATTTAGTTAATAGTTCTTCCAGTAATTGCAATAACATTGACCACTGGCATCTTAATATTATTGTTAGCTAGCTAGATAACATTTAAGTTAGCTAATCTGGTGTAATGTATGTATTACTACAGTACAGATCTGATCATCTGGTGAACCAGTGACTGCTGTGAAAGTGCAGCTGGCAACAAGGGAAAGACCTTGCGACAGCATGGAAAGACAGCTGACAGGAGGGAATAGACCCCAACGGGGCCGCCATGGGCTAGCTACCCGTGGCGGCGGGATCCAGCACGAACAGTGTATGGGTCCCACCCAAACTTGGCTACGAAAAATACTAAGAAGAAAATACCCCCTGAGCCTGCGAGAGCGGGGGCGGAAGATGGCTCATCGGCAGACAACCCGGTAACGAACACAGGAACGGAACAGACTACGAGATTGATGATCAGCATACCTGAGGCTCCGACAGCTACAGCAGGACACACGCTCCAGAACTGCGTATGTGGTTGGACAAAGGTTACTTCCACCCATGGCCTGAAGATACACCAGGGCAAGAAAGGGTGCCTAAAGAAGGGTCAACAGGGAAGTCGCATCGACAGCTACTTTTTGAGAAGCAGGCCGAGTCAGTCGACTGAAGTTCAGCAGCAGGACACACACCACAGTCTGCAGGACATCAACACCCCTGTCCCAGAGGAGGAAGAACAAGGCACAGGAGAGCAACCTGAATCCAACACATCACGACCACCAGCAGAGAAGAAGATCCAGGGGCGAAGGCCATTAGTCAAGTGGCCAAAGTCCTGCAACAAGACGCTGTGGAAGGAGGTCAACACTGATCTCTGCAACATCCTAGAAGGGATCAGAGGCACCACCATGAAGAAGTTGGAGAGAATGGGCAACCTCATCTATGCCTATGGAGTGGAACAGTTCGGAGTGGTCGAAGGCAAACGTTCTACTCAGTCAATTCCCACCAAGTCCAGAAGGCAGACAGAAATAGACCGACTAGTCAAGGAGAGGAGGCAGCTGAAGAAGGCCACAGAGGAGGAGAAGGAGGGAATAAACCTGCTGCAGGAAGAGATTAAGAGCAGGCTTGCAACACTGAGGAGAGCTGAAAACCTCCTGAAGAGGCGCAGAAGGAAGGAGCAAACAAGATCACGCTTCTACAAAGATCCTTTCAAATTTGTGAAGACTCTCTTCACAAAGGAGAAGAGCGGAAGTCTCTCAGTGGCAAAGGCCCACCTGGAAGAACATCTGAAAAAGGGCTGCACAGATGACCGACACCAGGAAGAGGTCACGCTCCCACCTGACATGCCACCAGTCAATCCACCAGAGCACAAACTCGATATCAGTCCACCCAGGTGGAGTGAAGTAGTAGACAACACTGTGCGTAGAGCAAGGGCCGCGTCAGCTCCAGGTCCCAACGGAGTTCCATACAGGCTCTACAAAAACGCACCAGATGTCCTGAGATTCCTCTGGAAGCTGATGAAAGTTGTGTGGCAAAAGAAGGCGATACCAACGTCCTGGCGGAGAGCCGGAGGGATCCTTATCCCCAAGGAAAAGGACTCAACAGAAATCGGACAGTTCCGGCAGATCAGCCTTCTAAATGTCGAGGGAAAAATCTTCTTCAGCGTGGTCGCTCATAGGCTGGCAGGATACCTGCAAAGAAACAACCTGATTGACACGTCAATCCAGAAAGCAGGCATCTCAGGCTTCTCAGGGTGTGTCGAACATGCTAGTGTCATCTGGCATCAGATCCAGGTCGCCAAGAAGGAGGGAACGGATCTCCACGTGGTGTTCCTGGATCTCGCGAATGCCTTTGGCTCAGTCCCTCACAACCTCCTGTGGACAGCCTTCGACTACTTCAGGATCCCACCAGCTCTCACAACCCTTGTCAAGGCCTACTTCCAGGACGTCCAGCTCTGCGTGACCACAGCAGAGTACACCACAGCATGGCAACATCTGGAAGTGGGAATCATGGCCGGCTGCACCATCTCCCCGCTGGCCTTCACCCTGGCCATGGAGGTCATTATTCGGGCCTCTCGATGGGTGGTTGGCGGACAGCGAATAAGACCTGGGCTGAGGCTGCCGCCGATCAGAGCCTACATGGATGACCTCACAACACTCACCACGACCAAGGCTTGCACAGTACGGCTACTAAGCAAGCTCCAGGAAAACATTGAGTTGGCTCGCATGAAGATCAAGCCGAGCAAGTCCAGAAGCATCTCCATTGTCAAGGGGAAGCTGTCAGACCACCGCTTCCACATTGGCAAAGAACCCATTCCAACGGTCTCCGAGAAGCCTGTGAAGAGCCTAGGTCGTTGGTATGATGCCTCCCTCAAAGATAAAGAGCAAGTAGAGCAGCTCAGGAAGGAGGTAGCCAGCGGCCTGGAGAACATCGACAGAACCCTGCTTCCTGGCAAGCTGAAGCTCTGGTGCATGCAGTATGGACTACTTCCACGTCTCCTGTGGCCACTAACCCTCTATGAAGTTCCTCTCTCAAAGGTGGAAAAGCTGGAGAGACTGGTCAACTCATATGCAAGGAAGTGGCTTGGCCTTCCCAGGTGCCTCAGCAGCATTGGGCTCTACGGCAAAGGGATGTTACACCTGCCCATTTCCAGTCTGACAGAGGAGTACAAGTGTGCCAAAGTCAGACTGGAGATGATGCTTCTGGATTCGAATGATCCATTTGTAGCCCAAGCTGCCCCCATCCTGGCCACTGGGAGGAAGTGGACCCCATTGGCTGCAACTGAGCAGGCAAAGGCAGCACTCAGACACAGGGACATTGTGGGCCGAGTGCAGGAGGGGAGGAGTGGTCTTGGCCTCGGGATTAGTACACCGGCCTGGAGCAAGGCCAATCCATCTCAGAGACGCAAGCTGGTGGTCCAGGAGGTACGTCGGGAAGAGGAAGCAGGAAGGCGCGCACAAGCTGTGGCGCAGGCAAAGCAAGGGCAGTGGATGGCATGGGAAGGAGTGGAAAAGAGGAAGATCTCCTGGAAAGATCTGTGGGAGATGGAGGCATTCAGAGCAAGCTTCACCATCAGGGCTGCCTACGATGTCCTGCCTTCTCCTGCAAACCTAAGCCAGTGGTATGGCGAAGACCCCACGTGCCCTCTATGTCAAAGTCCAGCAACACTGAAGCACATCTTAGTGGGATGCAAGACCAGCCTCACCCAAGGCCGTTACACCTGGCGGCACGACCAGGTGCTAAGGTGTCTTGCAGCAGTGCTGGAAAATCAACGGACAAGTGTGAACGCCCTTCCTCCCCCATCATCCCGGTGGCAGCCAGCACCATTTGTTCGGGAGGGCGAGGGTCAAGCCAGCCTCACCACCATAAGACCAGACACTGGGCAGCTGGGCAGAGCACGGGACTGGAAGCTGCTGGCAGACTTGGACAAGAAACTCTGCTTCCCAGCTGAGATCGCAGCCACCAACCTGCGACCAGACCTTGTGCTGTGGTCAGCCTCGCTCAAGCTCGTTTACATCATCGAGCTCACTGTGCCCTGGGAGGGTGCAGTGGAGGAGGCCTACGAGCGGAAGAGGCTGAGGTACACTGAACTCGCAGCAGATGCCCAACAACAAGGCTGGACAGCGAAGGTACGCCCAGTGGAAGTAGGCTGCAGAGGGTTCGTAGCCACCTCAACATCCAGGCTACTCAGGGAGATGGGAGTGCGAGGGAAGACCCACCGGCAGGCAATCAAGGACCTCTCCAGGGCTGCTGAAAAGGGGAGCCAGTGGCTGTGGATGAAGAGAAAGGACTCGACCCGGGCGTTCAAATGAGCTGATCGCATCTAGGGAGTGAACCTGGGACGCTGGGATTCACTGCTGAACCCTCTGGAGGTGTCGTGGGCTTATCAGCGAAACATTCATGAAGGAGGGCGCCCACTTGACAACCCAAAGGATGCCATCCATCATTTGAACACCACAGAGTCTCATCGGTGCCTTAAGTATGTATGTATCGAGGGATATCAACATCTAGTCCTACATAACAGATCTGTTAATACTATTATAGGACATATTATGAATTATGTAGAGCAAGAAGTAACAAAGGACAATGACAGCAGCACAGCAAGTTGGCTTTATCACTAGATTTCAAGGATCTTATTAAAGATTTTGCTGCTAAGAATGTTGTGAATCCCTCTTCGGCTCCGCCCCCTCCTGCCTCGTTGGCGCTCGTTGAGCCTCATCAGGCTCAAGTGGAGACAGCTGGACCTTCCACAGCAGGCTATCAACTCAGGAAGAGGCAGCCCTATAAGAAGCCCCAGAAACCTTCCTCCGACGCTTGATTATTTTGACCCATGTGGTTAGTTGTTTGGCTCTCCCTGTTGTCGATTCTAGTGCTAGTAGTTTTCACGTCCGAGTTTTGTTTGTTTGTTATTTTGTTAACTCTTGTTGTTTTCTTTGTTTACCCTCGCTCCCCAAAGGAACCTGCCTTCCCTGCCTAGACCCCTGCCTGCCTATCGACTACGTCTCCTGCCTATGCCCCAGCCTGCCTGCCGACTACTTCTCCTGCCTAAACCCCCAGCCTGCCTGCCGACTAATCCCCCTGCCAAACCCCCCCTGCCTGCCTGCTGACTATTCCCCCTCTCTGCTCTGGACTGGTTAGTACACGTACATATTTCAACACTTCACTCATCTACATATCTACACCACACTAGCTCTTGCACGCTAGACACTCACACTCAGACACATAGAGTACAGTCCCACTCACACCTCATTTACATTTTCTAGTTTTCCGGCATCCACACATTCCCCCCACTTAGGTCCCGTTAGAGTAGGTTTATTATTTTGTCCATTTTAATAAATCCTTTTATTGTTATTTGCCTCTTGTGTCCGTCTGTTCTGGGGTTCTGCCACACTTGACTCTTTTCTTAGTTACATCATAACAAAGAAGGCCCAGAGTTTAGCTTTGATTTGGTCTCTTTACTCCTATCTTGAATCGTTGTGCATTAGGCTAGATATAGTTTTTAGCTCTCCAGGTATACTATTCCACAGTACTGCCGCAGTGGGTAAAAATTACCTATTCAATTTCGCTGGCACCATGTCTGTGTTGTCCCTCTTGTATAAAACACTTTTGTCTTTGTGTGAAACAAGCAATGCTGAGTCAGTAAATATCTCTGCTGTAATTCTTCATTGATCTAATCCTGACAGTATTATGGCCAACTGATCTTTAAAAGATCTAAATGTATTTAGACACAATACCACCCCATTAAAATTATATTTAGACTTTTTGTGTGATTTATACATTTATAATTGGGTTCAAATCTTCATTTAATTATACTTTTGTCCTTCTGTTGTTTGATTGATTGATTGAAAACTTTATTAGAAGATTTGCAGAAGTAGGTACATGAAAGTACATATTACATACAAGGTCAACTAACAGGATAAAAACCCAAGAAAGCCACTGGCTTATTTCAATTGGGGTCCTTGATTCTCAATTCATCGTTACATGTAAGACAGACAAAAAAAACTAGTACTATCTACAAGATAATACAGACAAATAACTATTACTATCTACAAGATAAACATACATCCATCATGGGAAGAACAATACAACAAAACATAAGGTATGTACAGCGGGTAGGACAGGTGGGGACATACACCACAGGTGGGGGCGGGGGACAAAACACAAAGTATGTACAGTGGGTAGTTCGGGTCTTTTAATCTGATTTTTGATTTAGAGGGTCCAGTTACGGATTGCAGCCTCCTGTAAATGTTTTTTGAGAGTGGTTTTGAAGGTGGGCAGTGTTTTGCACTCCTTTAAGATTATAGGAAGGGCGTTCCACATTTTTACTGCATAGTTTGCAAACGAGTTTAACCCCTTGTTTGTGGTGCAACGCGGTTGAACGTGGTTCGTGGAGCTTCCTCTGGTGTTGTATGTGTGGACGTTGTTCACTTTTTGGAAGTATGTTGACAGGTACTTGGGTGTCTTTGTGGTGTAGCGTATCTTGAAGACCAGGCCCAGTGCAAGCTGCTGCACTCTGTCAACTACTCGTAGCCAATCAAGGCTCAAAAAATGAGCAGCGGTTAGATGTGTCCTAGGGTTGAGGCCTAGCAGAAGCCTAACCAGTTTATTTTGGGCTGTCTGGAGTCTTGTTTTATGGGCCTTTGTGGTTCTATAGTACCATGATGTTACGGCATAGTCGAAGTGACATTGAATGAGAGCTCCTGATAGGGTCCTCAGTGTGTTTTTACTGACAAGTGAGGATATCCTGTACAAGAATCTAGTTCTATGGTTCACTTTTTTGATTACTTTTGCTGCCATTTTATCTCCGGAAAGATTTGCCTCTAAGATGGAGCCCAGGTATGTAATATCCTCTTTTCTTGTGATATTAATGTTACCCACTTTTATTTTAAAATGTTCAGCCTTTGTGAGTTTAGATGGGGATCCGTATAGGATGGTTTCAGTTTTACCTAGGTGTATTGATAGTTTATTGTCAGCTAGCCAGATGCAGATTCTACTCAGTTCAGTGCTTAGCGCTTTTTCCACCTGCAATATGTCCCTGTCAGAGACCAGCAGAGCCGAGTCATCCGCGAACAGGAACAAATTGCAATCACATGCTGATGACATGTCATTCACATATATTAGGAACAGTAAAGGTCCCAATATGCTTCCTTGTGGAACGCCGCAGGTCACTGGGAGGGGGGGGGACAGTGTTCCGTTCACACTAACCACCTGTTCCCTCCCCTCTAAGTAGGATTGCATCCAGCTCACCGATGTTCTATCGAACCCAATTGCTTTCAGTTTATCTAACAATATGTGGTGATCTACTGTGTCGAAGGCCTTCTGGAGGTCCAGCATGACCATGCCGCAGTACTTGCCCGAGTCCACCTCATGGTTGATGTGGTCGTTCAAATAGAGAAGGCATGTGTCAGTGGAATGGGATGTTCTGAATCCTGATTGAAATTCATACATCAGATTTTTTTCGGTAAGGTACCTATCAACCTGTTCACAAACTATTTTTTCCATAAGTTTCGAGATGGAATTAAGAATAGAAACAGGTCGGTAGTTGCCTGGGTCCTTTTTTATACAGTGGGGTTACCCTTGCTATTTTAAAGTCAAGGGGGACGTGTCCCTGTTTGATGGAGAGATTTATTATGTGGGTGATGATTGGGGTAATGGAGGCAGCTGAGTCTTTTAGAAATCTGGCTGGAATATTGTCATGGCCCGTGGCCTTTTCTGAGTGTAGAGCGCCCAGCTTTTTAAACACCTCATCGTTTGACACCATGGAGAGTTTAAAATCATCTTTGCGTACACCCAGTTTATTGTAGAATGCACGGATGTGCTCTACACCATAACGCCCTGAGTGGGGTGGTAGATTGTTAACTAATTTAGTGGCTATGGTTGTAAAGAAAGTGTTTAAGCACTTAGCCACATCCAGCTTGTCTGTAAGGAGAGAATCTCCAGATTTTATGCTGATGTTTGTAGACCTGGTTTTGAGTTTTTGACTGCAACCTAGTTGGCTATTAAGTAGCTTCCAAAGGTCACGTGGTTTGTTTAAGTTTTCTTCGATTTTGTTATCGAGGTATTCTTTCTTAGCAGATTTGGTCATGGTAATTACCTGATTGCATAGTTTGTTGCATTGTTTTTTAATTTTCTCAAAGTGGGTTTTGTGATCTTCGTTTAAGTGTTTCACTAATTTTGATTTGCATTTTTGAACTTCAGAGCATTTTAGGTCTCTGACTTTCATAGCATTTAGAATGTCCGAATTCATCCATGGTTCCGATCGGGCTTTAACCCTGGTGGTTTTCATGGGGGCTATACTGTCAATAATATTTAGGAATTTGGTTTTGAAACCTAGCCATGCCTCTTCAACCTGTGTGCATTTTAGTTCATCTAACCAGTCTTGATTCTCCAGTTTATGGTTTAAGGCCTCACTAGAATAGGATTTAAGGGATGTAGTGGTTACAGTTTTATGACCGCCAGCCTTGGGTTTATGTTTTTTACGAGTGCAAAAGATCATGTAATGATCACTTATCCCACATACAATAACCCCACTCTTGGAGATTTTGGACTCATCCGATGTTAGAATGAGATCTATGGTGGTTTGAGTAGAAATACACACCCTAGTGGGTTTGGTAATTTGTTGACGGAGACCGTGTAATTCAGAAAACCTAGTGAAGGATTTGAAAACGGATGCTTCATTTCTGAGCATGTCCGTGTTCAAATCCCCAAGTTCAAGTCTTAATTTAATAAGTTAAAGAATGTTGAGATTTCTTTGCTGAATTGTTGATTCCTGTATTAAGTAATTTTAAATTACATTTACAAAAGATGTCCATCATTGGATTTCGTTCATCAACTTCAACTGGGTTGTCTAGCAAGGACGTGTCGTCCATATAAGCATAGTAAGCAGTGCTTACCCAACGAAAAAATTAAAAAGGACAGTGAAAATATTAAAATAAAAGTGCATGTAACCGTTTGTTTGTTTTCATTAAAAGAGTCGTATTTTAGGTCCCAGGGCAGCAGGAGTCATTCATTTTGGCGCCACCTGCAGGAGTAAGCACTCGCTATTCTCCTTGCTTGCATTGCGTTGCATTATAAGCACTTCTCTCTCTGCTGAAATGTCATAATGTAATGTCTGCGTCTCTCTGTGAAAATGTCTTCTTTTTTTTCTTCAATGTCTCAGCCCACTGTTTAATGTGGCCAGGGTAAGCATGCTTACCAGCCAATCAGTAGTTCGTTCATTCCGATAAGAGCTACTGATTGGCTCTTATCACTTTCAAGTTCACTTAACATTTCACCTTACTTTCTCTCGCCCGGCAGAATAGCTTATGCCAGCTAGCTCAAACAATCTAAATAATAATAATCAATAAGGATAACTTGCTTGATTTTGTGAATATGGACATTACTGTCAGCGACCTAAAGGGATTTCGTAGACTGGACTGGACTGGAAAAACACAACTACTGGCTAAAGGCCGCCCGAAGCCACCACTCACCGATCTTCACACCCAGAAAGGGAGAGTCGCTAGGGGTTACAGCAAGCCTGGTATCGTATGAGCGGTTTATATGATTCGCGAGGCTGGTGGCGATCTGTGCTTGTTTATATGGTTTGAGTACCGTTTGAGCCTGTGCCGTTGTGTTTGGAGAGAGACCTGCTTAATCAATCGCTGAGATAGGCCTAATGTCGCTGTCCGTGCCAGTGGTTCTGGACCAAAAGTGTTTGAGAGAGATAGAGATGTGATGTGATGTCAAGTGCCTGTGTGACAAAAGTGTGAAAAGAAAGTGTGTTGTGAGTTTACTATGGAGGATGGAAACGGTGTGTGTCTGTGTTGTGCGTGTGTGCGTTTGCGATGTTGAAACTGGACTTGTAGATTTCAGCAGGTTGGCTACTTGAAAAGATCTTGAGCACCCCTGATATAGTCGAAACTGGCAACTGTTTTTTTTGTTTTTGGTAATCTGATCACAAAGTGACCCTACAGTTTATTAGCGGGTTCTAGGGCATCAAAATTGCATTTCCTTGAAACTGCGTTCACTGATAGCGTGTATGTGTAATTATGTGTATTTCTATATCTTATGCTTACCCAATCTAAAAGCTCACGGCACGTGCCTGTTGTCTAGGTTGATGGGTGGTTTAGGTCGGGGGGGGGCCCAAAATGATATTCTGTCATGGGGCCCAGAATCTCTAGCGGCGCCCCTGGCTGTGATGTATAGACTATAAATCATCATAGTATTTAAGAGATCAATTGCACCAGTGGAGCCTGGCCCCACCAGCAGATGGCGCTGTTGCATGAATTACACATCACAATCATCAATATAGGCTAATTACTAGTAATTAGTAATTGTACCTTCATATCCTATCATTAGCAAATCAATTTGACATTTGACATTTGAAATTTTACCAACATTTCAATAAAAACTGGAAAAATTGAGGTGTTCTAAAACTTTTGACCGGTAGTGTGTATGTACTGTCCATCTATGGTCTTCATAGCCATAGTAAATCATTCAGGCCATCATTCACGCCTGCTGCAGCAGAGTTCATTGGCACTGACTGGCACAATGGTTGTTGACTTGAAGCACGTGGGGACAACTGCCTGGGCCAGTGAGAGGTTGAAAATGTCAGTGAAAACCCCGGCCAGCTGTGTGCACCCGGTCAGGAATGCCGTCAGGGCCAGCAGCTTTTTTGTACATTCACTTTGCTCAGTGTGTGGTAGACACCTTGGGGTGATCCTGAAGAAACCGCCTATCCTGTGTGGAGATCATTGCAGTGACAGCACTCTCCTGCAGATTCTTCCTCTACATACAGGGGTGTCAAACTCAATTTCATCCCGGCCCACATCAGTATTATGGTTGCCCAATACTCAGTTGTAACTGTAAGACTATATAAATGTATCTACTCTTTATCATATTACATAATTGCCACTTCAATCGATCTATTATTGGTTTTAGTAATAACTTAATTAACTAGAGAGGTATGATTTCTGTGGAAATTGTGAAATGTGCTTGCCCCTCCCACCCCAGCCCTGAAGACTGTGTCTCTAGCCCATCCAGGGGCCCTTCTCTCTCTCTCTCTCTCTCTCTCTCTCTCTCTCTCTCTCTCTCTCTCTCTCTCTCTCTCTCCCCCCCCCCTCTCTCTCTCCCTCAGCTAGGCATTAAGCTAGCTATTTTGAAAGTAAGTGACAGTTGGGGGTAGTCATGGAAACCAGCTGTAAGCTAAGGTCTTTTTGCCTTTTGCTAGGTCTCAAACAAACGGCCCTCAGGTAAAAACTATTAATGCCATAGCTTAGATGTCCACATTTTGAGTGACAGTGTGAAGAGCTGAACATGGTGATGTAAAATTGTATTGTGTATGTACCTTGACAGCAGTTTACAAAATGTGTAAAAATGTCGAAAACACAAAAATCTAGTTTATGGACACCGTTCTTCTGTAAAGCGGCAGAGAATTGTATTATGAGCAAATTATATTCTTTGCAAGCTCTCGCAGGCCTCATAAAATGAGGTGCCGAGCTGTATTCAGTTTGACACGTGCTCTACAACATCAGAAGGATACGTCCATTCCTCACCAGAGAAGCAGCGCAACTCTTGACCCAGTCACTGGCCATCTCCTGCCTTGACTACTGCTATGCACTCCTGGCCGGGCTCCCCACCTCCGCCATCAGACCTCTGTAGCTCATCCAGAATGCTGCCACCCGTCTGGTGTTCAACCTCCCCAAATTCTCTCATGTTACCCCCCTCCTTCGCATCCTTCACTGGGTCCCGATAGCAGCTTGCATCAGTTTCAAGACTCTGGTGCTCACCTACAGGGCAGCAAAAGGGACAACCCCTGCCTGCCTACCTGCAAGCAATGGTCACTCCCCAAACTTCAGTCTGTTCACTGCGCTCCTCCACCTCTGCTGGCCGACTGGCCCTACCAACTACACCAACGCGGTGGTCATGCTACCCGGTCGCGTCTCTTCACTACACTGGCTCCCCGCTGGTGGAATGACCTTCCCACAGCTGTCAGAACCGCAGAGTCACTCCCCATCTTCCGTCGGAGACTGAAGACCCATCTCTTCAGGCTACACCTTAACTGCTCCTCCTGAAACATCTACTGTGTCTCCAGAGACGCCTGGTTTCCCCCCCTGCCATACTGCTTCTCCTGAGATTTCTACTACCCCCTTGAACTGGAATAAAAAAAATAAAAAATAAACTTTCTTCTTCTAGCACGACGACTGCCAATGGCCGCTGGCCTGAGCTAGATTGCTTTTCCTGCTACGACTGGTGGATTGATGATTCACTTACTTAGTCAAATGTAAAGTGTAAGTCGCTTCGGAATGAGGCGTCTGCTAAATGCCAAAAATGTAAATGTACATTTAATGTAGACATAGGTGGTGGAGACCGTGAGGGGTCATCTTGGGGGGGCTCGGCTTTGAGGCTTTGAGGTGCCTCAATGAAGGCACTTGCTGTTCTATGCAGCCTGCGAGACTCTGGGGCTTCACAGCGCCTTTGAGGCCTGATCTGAAAGCGAGTACCTTTAGCAGTGAACGGACCTCACTGTTCATCCAAGGCTTCTGGTTGGGGAAGGTTCTTATCCATTTGTGAGTGGCGACACTGTCGGCGTATGTGTTGATGTAATCTAGAACGGAAGAGGTGTACAAATCAATGTCCGTGCGGTGGTCCTGAGTGGCCTGAGCTCTGAGCATGGGCCAGTCCTTGGTATGGTGCTGTAGTGTTGAGTCGGCTCCTTCTGGACAGATTTTAACTGTCCTCACTACCGGTTTCACATGTTTAATAAGTGGTGTGTATTTGGGGAGTAGGAACAATGAGATGTGGTCAGACTGGTCATAGCCTACTACTGCCTTAAGGCTCACCAAGTTTAACATTAATTTGCATACATTGCTGACATAGTGTCATTTATATATGTCATTAATTCATTAATCAGTGTTGATTTGGTGTTTCTATGACAAAGGTTATAGCCTCAAAGTTGAACAAAATCTATGTGTTGCTATAGACTAGAGCCCCCTTCTGGAATTCTGGCGTCAAAATGATTGTGAGGGTGTGGCCTGGGGTCCTCTACTTTGCCTGCCAAAAAGCAAAAAAAGTTACCAATATTTAATATATATAAGAGTCATGGGCATTTTTCAATAAAAACGGCAGAAGGCTGAATAATAGAAATAACAGAAACAATAGGGCTTCGCCCCACTGCGTGGGCTTGTGCTCTGATATTATTAAATAAATAAAAAAGGATAATAATATCATCGCGGGCACGTGCACGTAGCGATCGGGAGCGCTTCCTCTCTCCCCCGACGTGCGCGCTCCCGAGAAGGCTCGGTAGAAAATGGCGAGTCTGTGCAAGAGGCAGCAATGCACGATCGAGAGGCGCGGCTTTCGGCACGAACTTGACTCGTGGCGGCACAAACTCATTCACTGTGTAGGTAAGTATGTTCTGTGATGCACGCCGAACATACGTGTCGATTTTCAGATGCGTCAGCGACAGATTTAGGGCTTATATTCGCTATTAGATGTTGCGCTAGAATTCTACCACCGACCGTCAGGAAAGGAAACACGGAGGAGCGACTTTTTTTTTGTCCCCAAACTGTTTCCTCTCCTCGGTGTCAGTCAGGCTGTAAGCAGGCTTTGATAGTTGATTACATTGGGACGAATTGTCATGGCTTCTGTGCGGTGAATGTTGACAAACTGCCGATTGTTCTAACTGTATTATTGTTGTATTTGTGCTTTTACTTGAATTCGTTTAATTATTAAATGGCACTGTGTATTTCTTTTAGAGGGAGTGTCAACGAAGGCAGGGATACGCATCGACCAATAAAAGAGCGCGCGCTCCCGTTTTATGCTGAGATGCGCGCTCCCGTGTTATTTTACAGTAGGCCTCTTATGATGTTTTGGTGGGGGGATGGCAATGCTCGTGCATGTGTGGGGGTCAACACGCTTTTCTGAAATCACCTCTCGGTTGCGCGCATTGCTGCAATGAGGAAGTAAGGTTCGCCAGCCCAAGACCCTCAGGAATTTACTCCTTTTAGAAAAAACAACATTTCGGGTCGAGACAAGCAATTCTTACTTTTGTGTCAGTGTCTAGGTAATGTATTCAAGACGATGGACCCCCGTCCCTAAATGTTAATTCTCACTCCATAATTAACAAGGTAGCCAACTCCTCCTCCTACACCTAGGCTTATGATCAATGCTCATGATGTTGGATTTGATCCAAGATCTGGTAGGCCTATTTGTTTTGGGCATGGCACTAAACCGTCTTAATCTGATGGCTTTTGTGTGTGTGTGTGTGTGTGTGTGTGTGTGTGTGTGTGTGTGTGTGTGTGTGTGTGTGTGTGTGTGTGTGTGTGAGAGGCTAGTTTTGGAATAGAACATTCTATGGCCAATTTGGAAACTTTGGTCAAGTATTTTATTATCTTAAATGTTTTTTTATTTTATTTTTTTATTTTTATTTTTTAATCTCACTCCCACTTATCCATCTGACTGAAAGTGGCCCAGGTAGACTCAATACAATAGGGAGGAGATGGCACACATTGTCGATGGTTTTACTGTCCCGGTCTAGTCAGTAAATCCTCCCCATCCTTGACCCACAAGCATCTTTTGTCCCTCTCCTATTCAAGCTTGTGGACTCGGAGCAGCGACATAACAACACCCTCTATCAGCCTACTGTAGAATAGAATGGTAGATTCTGTTAAAAGTCTTGCAAACAAGGCCATGCTTTTGTTTAGGTTTTTTTTGGTGGAGAGAACGGCATGCCACCACCACCCTGTTTAAACTGAAATGGACATTTTGCCCTCGTCATGTGTTTTATGTGAGTGAGCAGTAACGCCATGGGCCGGAGAGGAGAGTGATTGTCCTGTTGAACAGCAGAAACTATTGTCTGTCTGTGTGTCCACCAGCCCCCATATGCAAACTGTGTGCATCTATGTGTGCCCTCACATAAATTGGGTACATGAAATCCTCTGTCCTGCTTTTGGAATTGGCATTCCAAATAGTTTGGAATAGCAATTCCAGTCAAGCATGGGAGTGCTTGGACTCAGACAGTTAGACCCATTATTATTTGTTTGTGTGTGTGTGTGTGTGTGTGGTTTTTTAAATTATAGTGCAATGAATGTCCTTTTGGTTTTGTTTAAGGCTTTTGAACACAACACACCGTGGATCTCTGTTCAGACATAGCCTAGTGGTTTCAGTTGAAACTAATTGTGGCCTAGGTCTAATTCCCTTAGCCTACAGGTGGGGGTGTTAGAGGTAGGTGAAGGGGATGGCCAAGGCAAGAGAAACACTATTGTTTTACCTAAACAAAGGCATGGTTGGCTTTTAAAATCACTAGGCGATGCAGTTAAGTATACTGCTGTTTGGCTCAGGAATAGCATTATCCCTCTGTTGGCTGATTGAATGGTGTCTGTTGCTTTGAGATAAACGCACACTTCTTCCATGAGACAGTTTACTTCCTACATGATCTACTGGTGTTTTTATACATGAAAAAATGAAATGAGAATGCAGAATTCTTCTTCATGCAAAATGCAATGTAACAAGAAGCCATCTCTTTCCGTCTCTTTCTGAATAAAAATACAAAGCCATTAGCCATAGTAAACACCCCTAGGCAAAGGCCTGTCAATAATTTAAGGCTCATTCATTGAAGCTTTGCAGTTATTGACTATGTAGGAAAAAGGAATAAACACTGTTGGTGTAAATCATGTGTTGCTTGGTAGTCTTGATACTGTTGATAGGCTAGGCCAGGTTGTTGTTGCTTTGTCATAGAGCAGGGGGGTATTCCATCAACGTTACTAAAGGAAAATCTTATCCTTTTTTGGATAAAAATTTGGCCGCACAAAAAAAAAAAAAAAAGTCTCGTGGGATTTATCCAAATAAGCCTGGATTGTCCTTGAGCGACAACAATGGACCACAGCATAGCAGTGTAGGATAAAGCCCCTTTCACACACAGGACCCTCTAAATGACATGAAATCCCAACCCGGATCCGCCAGTGATTTTCGACATTCGCACATGAGCTAAATGCCGGAAGATTGCCGGGTTGCATCTTTTCATACGTCCCAGGTTTGCACAAGCTACTTGTATCACGCATTCAACTGGATGCAGGACTGGAACGTAGTAGACGTGAATTCCGAACGAGACGGGCGCGTGAGACTGCCATATACCATATATCTGCCATATATCATACCTCTGTTTTATATGTATTTATCTTCATATTTTTCACATTAATTTAACAGCGAGTCAACTCGTATTATGCTTAACATCACCAAGTCCGCTCGCCAACTAAAGCACTTGATTACTGTTGATATAAACATACTATTCTAGACTAGTTCAAAAGCACAGTATGGGAGAACTTGCTACAGTGCAGCGCACATTGTATTGCCGGCCTGAGTAAGCACAGTTGAAGCGAGGGAGTGACTGGAAGTGCCACTGATGCGCACTGCATAAACATATCACAAATGTGCATTTGATAAGTAATCTAGCTAAGTAAGTAAGATCGTTAACTATGATTGGAAATGAAGTAGCTATTATCCAGTTGTTGAATTATATTTAGCACTACTTTGGCTGATGTGACATGGGTTAACGAGCCAACTCCTTAACATCTGCGGACCAAACCAAAAGTTCAAAGTGAGAAACTCCTCGCTGTGATTGGTTAACTTGTTCCATGTGAAAACGTCTTGCGTCAGACATATGTAACCCTTTGCATGCTGGACCAAGGAATGTTCAGGCTTCGGTTCACACCTAAGGCTTCCCTGTAAATTCCATGGAATCATATGGTCCCGACCAGGGAAAATGCCTGATCGAATTTCCCTGGTCAGTCGCGTTCACGCACACAGTGTACCAGGTAAATTCCATGGAATCTACTGGGAAGGCTTGTATGTGGGGAAAGGGGTTTAACATAGCCTACATTTTCTCTGCATTAGGCTACACCCGGATGATGTTTTTGTGTGCATCGTCTCATGGTGTTGTAAGTCTTAAGTTAACACGTAGCAACATTACTAATTTTAATGTCGGGTTGCATCAGTGTTTAGTTTTCATGGCACTTGGTGCTTAAAGCTCGCTACAAAATACATTGATTAGACCTCTGGGCTATATTTAACAGAAAATTACAAGTTGATTTTGGATGTGTTCCTCATAGTGTGATGTGGTCCAGCCTGTCATTTGTGCTACTCAGTAATCTCTCTCCCTGTCCCATGGTGTCTCTAGCTGCCTGCTACGTCTGCATAGACCCTTGCTCTGGCATGTCAATGACCTTCTTTGTACTTGTGTATGTATGATCAGCAGCTTCGTCACATGTGAACATCATATGACAAACCATGCGCTTTTTCTACGGCATGAAAATACCCTCAAATCGATGATTTGATTGATTTCTTTGCTTTCTGTTCCTCTTCTGGCTGATAATGTGTGTTAGCCCATAATGTATGTGTGTGTGTGTGCGAGCGTGTGTTTGCTTGTGTGCGTGCGTGTGTGTGCATGTGTGTGTGTTGCAGGGGGGTTATGATGATGGTTCCTTACTGCTTTAGGCTGAGAGAAGCTTCCTATGTTAGAAGCTTGCAGCTTTCTCCCAGTGAACTAGTGTCAGTGGGGGATGGGGATAGCGCAGGGTGGATGCAGAGCCTCAGACCTTCTGAGCCAGAGTAGGGAGAGGAGAGGACTGGAAAGAGCACTGCAGCCAAATGCTGAAATGTTTGCATACTATTACCATATGGAGAGAGATGTGCCTCAGCGATGTTACAGCATTTGCTTGGTGCTCCAACTGTGGCAAGAGGACGTGGTCTTAAGCATAGCCTACCTGTTTTATTTCTTCTGCTTTGAAATTGTAGGCATTTTAAAGTGTAGCTTACGCACTTATCTCTCTCTCGCAGACACACACACACACACACCCCAACAGAGAATCTCTTGAGTTCCTCACACCCACGTGTGTTTTTCTCCATGTGTTTGAGCACAACCAACAAGATTGCCTTTGATTGGATAGGAGCCTCCTAGGTTTCTCTACCAACATTTCCTGTTTACATTTAGTAAAGTGGAACGCTGAAATTGAAAGTGTGTTGAAAGTGTGTTAGGTAGCCTAATTTCTCTGTTGTTAGATAATGTTCCAAAAGAATGACACACTGTCTTCCAGCTAAATGTTTTCATGTGCTCAAACTCATCCACAAAGAACCAAGTCAGCTGTCGTGTCTTATTATCAAGTTTTGCTTCCACATTAGTCTAACCAGTTCTGCTTTTAGTTTACAGTTGTATCTCAAATCTGATAGTGAAGATTAGGCCTAAGCCATGGGGTGGCTAGAGCTGACCCTAGATCTGTGCCGCAGGGTAACTACTACCTAGAGCCCACTAAAAGGGGATTTCTGTTCTTAAGTGCTGCTGGGAAGGGCAAGTGTGTCACACCAAATCTCTCCTCTCTCCCTAGCCATGATTGGTTGGAGATGTAGGTCAAGAGGAGGCTAATGGAGATTGGGTTGTGTTGTTACTCAGAGTTAGCAGCTCAGAGGCCCTAAGGTAAGACATTGACATTGCTGAACTCCTAAATGCCTGACAATGAAGGATTTGTGCGGGGAAACGTGTTCTACAAATAATTCCAATCATTTGGATTAAGTCCAGTCATTTGGGGGATTTTCTTTTTAGGTTTTATGGCAATTGTTACACAGCTATTACTATGAGGATACTGTGTACTGTGTAGCTATTACAGTGTAGGCTGGTTGCTATTGTACATCTTTACTCACTGACACTGTACTTCAGGGTTAGAGTTGGAGATGGGTTATTGCTGTGTACAGTATAGCAATGGGCTACAGCACCCAAAGATATGGCTGTACAGATTTTCTGGTCGTTTCCATATACAATAAAGCACAACTCGTTTCTTCCCAGAGTTGCCTAGCTCTCGTTTGGGGATTAAGCGGTTTCTGCAGTCATGTAGAGTCCTCCGTACTCACTCATGATGAGTCTGTTGAAGGAAAGGCTGCAGAATAGTTTTGCACCTAGAATCTTGCCTTTAGTCTTTTACTCTTACTTTGTTTGGGTCAGCTGACCCGTGTCTCAGCAACATATGTTATTGGGCTCAAAGATGGCTGATACCTGCATTTTGAATTGAATTGAATTCATAAATAATGACACCGTGTGGAAACGATAGCTTAACACTTAGGCCTACTATTGTTTATATTGTATGATTATGATGGGTCTTAATTGATTTTTTAAATTCTGTAAGAGCTCACCTTCCTCCTTTGTATTAGGCCTAGGTTAGTAGCCTAATGATTATTGGGTCATCTACTCCTCCCTTTCATCATCATATCCACAGATTTTACCTCACGCTTAATTAAGGTCATATCTGCAAGCTATAGGCTATCTAAAGTGCAGTAGCATCTGAATGGTGGCCTAATTCATTTTTCAGGGAAATAAATAGGCTATTGATTTATTAAGCAGTCAAGATCCATAGCACTCCCAATACCACTGGTAGGCTAATGGTCCTTCCAAGTGTTGGACAATGTGTGTAGATTGGTCACTAATAGCAGAGTGTTAGCATTTCTTTACATTTAGTTTTTGTTGCTTACCACACCCATGCTACAGTGCTGAATGTTCAATGAGTTGTTCTTTGTAGAGTGTTCCTCTCACTCGGAGCGGCATGGCAACTAACATGGGTTAGGGCAATCAATATTTTATCTGTATCTCATGTACTGGGTCCACTCTCCCTTCGCTGCAAATTTAGGCTCCTGCTTTCACCACTGTGGTGTTGTCTGTATGTAGGAATTGTTTTGTTTATTAGCCGTAGCCTCCTACAAGACCATTGTGAGTGATGGTCCCTTTTAAAGTATGCTTTGTGTTTAAATGTGTTAATGTGAAGTCTTGAAGAGCAGTTTTGTCATGCCTCTAATGTGTCAAACCAAAGTGGATGACCTAGTTTTCTTCCCTGCCTCTGAAATATTTCAGAAATGGGATTGGTTAACTGCAGCTGAAGTCCTGTGCACTAACCCAGAAACAGACTTACGCTCTAGCTATAGGCTAAGCTCTATTTTGCCACCTAATTCTTTTTTTCCCCTTTGGTTTGTGCTGTAAAGGAGGGGGGTTGGAATTGTGGAAAGCTGAGAAGAGGGCATTACAACTGATGACAGCATTTGACTATATAGATTCACTGTTGGTTGGAGAGGAGAATGGATGGCAAAGGGTTTATGTTGGATTGTAGTTTATTGCCACCCGTGGAAATTTGAGTGAGTATGATTTATTTATGTAGATAGGACTAGTTTTATGCATGTGAGATTCATGAGACAGTGATGTGCATGTGCATCAGTAACCTAAACCTTTTATTATGCTAACAGCATGGTCATGTAACTTAGTAGCCTGGATTAGGTGTGTAACTGCGTCGAGTGTTTTTTGTTATCCGTCTTCCACTTGTATTACAAAAACAACTCAACCCCATAACAATGTAAATAGAAGGAGAGACCGGTGAAGGAGCATGACCTACCCTTCACCTATTTATCAGTATTTTAGATCTTGGTGAAGGGTCGTCTTTAGTAGGGCATGCTCTCCGATTCTGGATCAGTAGACAGATGTTGTGCGGCTCCTGACCTCTTTCACGCTTCAAGGTTCTAGTTTGGGATCAGGTAGTTTGATCCGATGGCAACATGGAGACTTGCATATCTGATGTGCTCTGCACAGTGAAGCCTATTTTCAGTCAGCCACGCTCCTTAGATGAATTAACAAGGTCTCCTGATTATCCTGAGATCATCATAAAAATGGACGCGCCCAGGGATAGGACAGATGGTGCTCTCATTATAAAGGGAATACTTAGTTATGACTGGGTAGATTAAGATCTTTGATATTTGGCAATGCCATGCGGAACTGCCAAAGCATATCAGCATTTAAATTAATGTACAAAAAGTGCTTGGGGCCAGTGAATCAGTCCAAATGTAGCCTATGTTTTCCAAACTACGGGTCAGGAGTAGGCTAATCTGAAATTGGGTGCTTTTTTTGTGGCTTCAGCTGAAAGGCAACTGCATAGCCTAGGATTTGTGTACAGTATTTCCTTTTTCTGATAGCAGATTTGAAAGGTGGTTGTACCTATTGATTGACAGCTTAGGCCAGCCGCCTGATGTGGGCTTCACTCTCCCCAAATACGCTTTCTGACCTTGCATCAGAACAAGGGGCAAGCCATACCTATTCCTCATCATCTAGCCATCCATTTCTTAATGCAACATGCAAGCACACCCAACTCTGTAGTTGCTCTGGTTGCTTGGCAACTGCCAGACCAAGTGCATGTATATACTGCTAGTAAAAAAAACATGAGTGAGAGCTGTTCAAATGTGGATTTTAACAGTAGAGGAGATTTGCTGAGGAGGGTAATATCAAGATGAATTAGCCTAAAAGTTAAATGTGTGGATGTTTGATCACAGAAAATATCAGTGGTTTGCAGGGAGTTATTGATATTTTGGAGGAGAGAAAATTTAATTGGGCCCTTTGGCAGAAATTGTAAGTTGCCGCTCATTTAATGGTGAGTTTTGGTGAAATGTAGGCTGAAGTTTTATGGCTTCCCATGGAATAAAACACTTTGTAGTATTTCAGAGCAGGAGTGTCGAAAGGGGGGGGGGCCATGAAAGATTCATGGGGCCCTAGCCTTGTAGGGGCCCCTAAATGTTTAGAAAATGTGTCTATTTGTTTATCTTTTTATTTTATTTTATTGCCCCCCCTCTAATTGTATTATTATATTATTTATCATTTTAAAAATGTTAGACAAAATGTTGGATGACAATATGTGATGAAAATTCAAACGTATAAGCATTAAATTACCTTCTCTGTTTGTACCCCCCCGCCCCCATTCTCCATGAGAAGAAAGAAATAAATACCTGCTCTATTCATCAGAGCAGCGCGTTAGGAGCCCAAATCCGATGGCTAGTCAGGCCAACAATTAGGCTATAGAGTGTCGTTGCCGATCAATGATCGACGTCGTTATATTGAAATAAAAACATGAAATAGGGGTTGATGTGTGTCCTTTCAGTCTACGTTTTTTTCACATATACTAAACGGGGAGGATTTGAGTGGTAAGTCAGTACATATGCCTGCCGAACTGAGTAGACAAGCTAGCCAGTGATATTGCTATATTATAGCCAACTATAAGCTACAGTTAGTTGCCTACAGTGGACAGACTCTGCTCGGTTTTTCATGGGGCAACGTACTTTCATACTGGCAACGCCTCTGTTTCAGAGGGACTATTAAACGTACTAACCTATATATTCATGTTTTCTTCTCGCCACAGGTTTTGAGAGTATTCTGGAAGGGTTGTTCGGTCCTGGGCTGGTAGAAGACGTCACGTTATTTAAAGGTGAGTCAGTTTTGCCACGGCCAGAATAAATCCACCCCAAAGCCATGTTCCCCATAACCACTAATCAGACAATGGCGTAGTCATCGTACATACATGCACTTGTTAAAGGCCCACATTAATCATTGCCATTTAGGTCAAAGTAGGCCTATGTGTATTTTGGGCAATACATTTTAGTTTCTTCTTCTTAGTTTCTACTCCCTTGACCGTATTTTTTGTGACTTGAGTCAAACAACCTTTCGACACATTTGACTGGGAATAGCTCCTAGCGATACATCTTTTGTTACTTTCCTAAATAGCTCTGTGAATGACTAACGTCAGTCACCACTCGGTGCTTTCGTTCTTTGAGTATTTCTTTCAAGAAAAGCCAGGAAGCAAAACTGTCTGGTGTGGTTCAGAATATCAACAGGTTTAAGAATTCTGTAAGTATTTTATCAGTGTAGTGTGAGTAGCCTATGCCTAGGTCCTGTATCACAATACAACACCATTGTACCATGTGGTACCCTTTTACATGCAATGTTCCACACAAGATTGTCCCGATGGCCATTGGACAGAGAGGATGCTTTGTGTTCATATGAAGTTGGTGTTTTGGCTGGCATCAAGCCAATACAAAAGTACAGTTCTTTCAGACGTTTTGACAATACGGGATGCTGCTGAAACAATAGAAGGCATTATTTGGGATTTGATGACTGCTGTTACAATTTGTTTACACCATTTGTATGAAACTGAAGTTGCCCACAGCTATAACATACATGAGCACTAGGAATGTAACGATACATTCAACTCACGATTTGATACGATTCACGATACTGAGTTCACAATACGATTCTCTAACAATTTGTTTTAACAAAATTAGATTGCAGACAAATTCAATAATATATTTGCCTGTCCAAAATATGACCATATTTGTCTGTTTGTGAGTGCTCGTAATGCCGCTTCTCTCAATGTCCTCATCTGTCCACAGCTTCGTGCTTTGAATTAATAATAACCCTATACGGGTAGAAAGTGCAGCTTCTCTGCTTTCAGGAACGGTTGGAATTATTTCAATAGCACATATCGTTTATGAATTACAGTAATGAGAACAACTTGTGTAAAATGCTGTTGGCCAGTTTTTAAGGGTTAAAAAGAGTATCGCGATGAATTTTTCATCATCCATTTGAATCGTCAAATATTTGTATTGATAATTAACTGTCTCGTGATGCATCATTACATCCTTAATGGGCACAGTAGTAACATTTCTCCCATGAAAGTGAATACTTTCATACTTTAGCATACATGTAAACTCTACTAACAGTCAATATGTAATATCAAATTAAATAGGTCATCAGTAATACTAGAATACTGTAGATTACTGTGAAAGTTTTTGTTTGCACTTTTTGTGTTCTACAGTAATGCCATTTTTGTTGTAACTACCTGCTTGATTCGGAATATTTTTTATTAATTTGATTTATATTAAACAATTGATTGTTATTTATTTATGGTAAACAATCGTTTAAGACTGTCAATTGAAACATTGAACTATTTTGATTCATACTTGTATTGCAATTGGTTGAGGATTAATCAAATGAAATCTTATTAAATCTGACCATTCTTATTTCACTATTTACCAGTCTAAAACTAACTGTAAAAAACTGTAACTGTAAAAAAATACCTAACATCTATTATGTGGGCTTAGCTGAAGGTTATTCGAGCTTCAAGCACCATGGCAACTGCCAGGCACAAATTTGCTGTAACTAATGAGGATAAAAAAAAACGTTATTACATTAATGTTTGTCAGATGTATTTTTGGTTAAGTTCATTGGACATATTGCCATAATTTCTCTGTTATGCTATTTTTATGAAGAGGAGCTGTCATGTACACATTTTCCTCACATGTGTTAACAGTCTGAGAAGTGGATTGTTTGTGTCTATGTACAGTACTAACATGTTCTCAATCCATCCTTTGTTTTATATCCATGACTTGATTTCAGTGAACTGGAAATGCAAGCTTTGTCTCACTTGGTTACCATTTGATATGATGGGAGATTACACTTACTGTATGAGTCTCACTGTATGAGTCTCACTGCTTCAATTTGCTCAAGCCTAAATGTACAACCAGACACTCATATAGCCTTAGAATGCAGCTCAGTCTCCATAACAATTTATGTAAACCAGCTCCTTTCCCTTCTTGTTTTTCTTTAGTTTTTTTTTCTTTTCCTAGCACCAGGGGAGCCCCCCCCCTCCCAAATTTCGTTGTTTGGTACCTGTACTATATCAATGACAATAAAGACCATTCATTCATTCATTCATTCAAATTGAACTGGACCATTTGATTCAGAATGTGAAATAACATTTTAAACTAGATTGTAGTAAGCAATTTGTGTTGTAAATTATTGTGTTGTAAATTATTACTGTATTGGAAATGTCAGAAGATAAAGTAATACTGAAGAAAAATGTCATGTTTTCTTTTGTGTCAATGTCCCTTTCTTTTGGATCCACAGATTGTGAGCCTGAAGGGGTGTCAGATTGGTCATTTGATGAGAATTGTCTGTTCTGCTGCTTAAGGCGAGACAGAGTGAAGGTAGTCTCTTGTTTCCTTCATGTGTCTCTTTGTCATTATTGTGTGTTCCATGTAGTCTCCTCTCCTCTCTCCATCCTTGGCTTTACCTGTAACAAAGTCGCCGCCACCATACACTTTGTACTCGGGTGAGTGTTGGCAGTGTTTCCCATACTTAGTCAAATTTGTCCCGCCATTTGTCTCATTACCAACCAAAAGTATTTTTAGCTCCGTTTTTATTTATTTATTTTAAGCTTTTTTCAGCACTGCTCGTGGAAAGTGTTCGAGCAGGTTCGCGGAAAGGATGGACTATACAGAATCAAATGTTGTTTTTATCTCTAAAGCAATACCAAGATTACATTTGGGAGTGGAGACATTGAGCATTGGAATTTGACTTTCTAGCTCTCCTTTCTTTTTACCCAGCTTTTGTCCTTTAGGTGCTTAATCACTCCTTTTTCATTGTTTTTTTGTGATGTCCTAGGAGCACTTAGTTGGCCTAAGCGACCAGGGCTCGGAAAGTTCGGCCAACCCCCTTCTAGTAAAGGATCAGTCCAAGATCGAGAAACTCGAGAAGCAGGCAGAGGAATTCCTCAATGCAGTCCTCCACAGAAAAGGTACGTAGTCATTTTACAGATCACAGTAATGACCTGTCCCAACTGCGGTGTACATTTGATCAGTTCTTAGATAAGATTCTGTATCAATTTCATCAGTGACCTTAAAATACTGAATTTAGTCTTTGTGAAGAGAAAATGTTGGAGTGCAGTGTTTTTCAACTCTAGTTGAACTTTCCCTCCAGATGTCCCCAGCTTCTCGGACCCGCACATTCCAGTAGTTGCTCGGGAAATCATGCAGCGAATGATCCGCCAGTTCGCTGCTGAATATACCTCAAAATCCAGCTCCTCTCAGGATAGCCCCCCAACCACCCAGCCTCCCCAGGACCAAAGCCTGCCCTCGCTTCCAGTGGTGCCCCCCGCTACCAGCCCCGGGGCCACTGTGGCTGCTGCCTCTGCACACAACCAGAACCCTGTCCTCAGCAAGCTGCTCATGGCCGACCAGGACTCCCCGCTCGACCTCACTGTCAAGAAGCCCCCAGTCGAGCCTCGTGAACAAGGTGACACAAAACAACACTGCCATTGGTACTTTACTGAACCAGCAGACACACTGGTACTGGTATTGGATAGACTTCACAGCTGCGCCTAGCCGACAAGGTGATGGCAAACAATCCAAAGACACTATTACTGAATAGACAGATTGCGTGTTGAAGCTAACTCCGAGTTTAAAACATTTTATGTAGCCAAATTAGTCTGATTTGAACAACATCAAACTCATAGTTATAATACACATTGTTATCACGTTATCCTGTCTGTTTATAACACAGACTGAATTATCCTGCCCCTGCTAATCTCTGACCTGACCTCTGACCCTCTCCTCCCCCCAGATGGAGTCCTGGACCTGTCAATCAAAAAGGGCCAGACCACAGCCACTCTCAAAGGGTAAGAGGAGTTTATTATTATATACTACTGTTATATTACATTTCACTTCTGGTTGACTGCATGATAAGGGTGCAACACTCCAGTCCTCGAGGGCTGAAGTCCCGTCAGTGTTTGCTTCTCTCTGCCACTTAAAGGTGGAATATTACTATTTCTTTCACAGATCAAACATTTCAGCTCCAAAATAATTTGAACTACCTAAACTATGATTTGTATTATTTATTTTCCCATGGTCCCAAATACCTCTCGATGGGATGTTCATGAAAGTGAAGTAGAACACGCCTGTAATTCAATTTAAATTTGGATGAATTAAGCACCAGTTGCCTCACTTTAGTTGCAGCCTCTCTTTATAAGGAGAGAGGAGAGCAGTGGGAGCTCACGCGACTTAAGCGATTATCATTTTCTACATATGCGATTTTTACATCACATATGTAGATTATACATAGGTTTATATCCATCCCACGCACACAGTCTAATCTTTGATATGATATTTCAATGCCGAGAGTCGAGATGAAAAAAGATCCCCTCGTGGAACAAGATGAATATTTATAAGTTCAAAGAGCATACTGGTTTAGGCCAACTAGATCTTTACTATCAGATATGAGAAGATGTTTTTACTCTGCCTCTGTGTCCGTGCCGATCCTCCCTTTCATTCCATCTTTCATCTGATCACAAATTCCAATTTAGCTCCTCAGTTAACAGGCTTAAGCCTTTTTAATTTGACCCCTTTGTCATTTTGTGTGAGTGCCTTTGTTGGCTTCTGATTGTGAACTTTCAGATGTCCATTTTAAGTGAACATGTTCTTTGACAGTCTCAATGTGATGTCAGGTTTGTGGATATGGTGAGCGTTATGTGAAATGTAACATCTCACGTCTGCTGGCTTACTCTTTTATTGCTGTGCTTGTTGTGGTAACGTCACTCGTTAAGGGCCAAGGTCTTTAGCATTAGACACACAATCATTGTGCCCTGCTCTGCTATTTAGACTAACGCCAGACTGGTTAACTGCCAGACAGGTTAACTGGTTAACAGCAAATGACAAACATCCCTCCTCCCTCTTCTGCCCTTGCTTCTAAGGGCCACTGGAACACTGGTTCTTATATTTTTTATATTCTTCTTTCATTTAATTTCTTTGCCCTGCATATATATATTTTTATTGTTTCTTATTGTTATGTTGACTTTGCCGCACAATTTGTAAAAAATGAGTATCCAAAACAAAAAATAAACAATTCCCCAACTTGAGCCTTTTTTTCCCTTAAATGCAGCACACACATACACAGAGAGACACATTTAAGCAAAAACTGTAAGTGATGTTACCCAAGCAAGATCATCTAATAAAGGAGTGGCCAACATCCTCCCCTCCCCAACCCATCCTCCCATAGAGAGAGAGAGAGAAAGACAAAAGCGCTGTGCAAGCTCTGCTTACACCCAATTTCCTTCCATCCAATCAGGCGTCCCTTGAGAGCTGACGGACAGGCCGAACTGCCTATGAGGAGCCTGCAGGATGGGAGGAGGAGGGAGAATGTCGGCCACTCCACCTCTCTTAAGCCTGCCCAGCCCCAGCCTCAGCCTCACTCTCTGCACATCAAACAGGAGGTCAGACTGACCCAGGAATCCGACCCAGAGTCGTCTCCGAACCACACTCCCAAGCTCCCCGACCTCTTCCCCTTATTCTCCAGAAACGGTTCTGTGTCCTGGGGCTCCAAGGCTCACTTCGGAGCCCTCCTCAAACTCAGGGCCAACACAGCGGCCAGCGATCACCTCAAAGACCTGCCTAGCCTTCTGGAGGCCGCGGGGCTCTTCTCTAAGTCTCCTTTCTGTGGGACAGGAGGAGCCGTCAAAGAGGGCCAAAGTGACCACGGTCTCTCCCTTTCCCACTCCCCACCTGTCGACCTCAAGATCCCACAGGTGCGAGGCCTGGGCACGGGGGTGGACCTGTCCTGGGGCTCCCTGCTCTCTGAGCCCTCCGGCTACCCCAGCTCCCACTGTGAGAACAGCCTGGGAAAGAAGCTTCGCTCTATCCTACCCAAGCACAGACGCAGGGGGAGCGGTTGCGGTTTGGACGGACCAGGAGGAGAAAGGGAGTATTGGGTATGCGACTCGGACCGCCAGGCCTCCGGAGGGCAATATCC
The DNA here is from genome assembly GCF_963989245.1 of Nansenia antarctica. Classification (NCBI taxonomy): domain Eukaryota; kingdom Metazoa; phylum Chordata; class Actinopteri; order Argentiniformes; family Microstomatidae; genus Nansenia; species Nansenia antarctica. Next base: position 11,764,597 of record NC_137674.1, read on the forward strand.
CACCTCAGACCCGGAAGCCGACCTCAGCTCCAAGCAACCGAGGAAGAAGAGAGGACGTTACCGCCAGTATAACACCGACCTGCTCGAGGAGGCGATCGGGGTGGTGATGGGGGGCAAGATGAGCGTGTCCAAAGCCCAGACGGTCTACGGGATCCCACACAGCACCCTGGAGTACAAGGTCAAAGAGCGGTTGGGGACCCTGAAACACCCACCCAAGAAGAAACTGAAGCTGATGGGCCGCATGGAGGAACAGGAAGGCCCAGAGGCTCCAGAGGCTCCAGAGGGTCTAGAGGGCCTAGAGGGGGCTCATGACTCCCAGGATTCGGTGTCTGAGGAGAGGGAGTCAGTGTCCACAGAGAACGGGAGGGAACTACACAATATTGACCTCTCACCTGACCAGTGAAGTAACTGCAGAACGAGATGCAGTGCTATATGATGACTATGGTTATGATGACTATGGTGATGATGATGATGATGATGATACAAGGTGTTTTTAACCACATCAGGTTAATGGTTTTCATTTGGCTGGCAGTGGCAGAGTAGTCTCGACAGTACACACAACTGATTGTTTGTTGACTAATTGAAGAAAAGAAAAAAAAGCACTTACTAAGTTATTGATCACTCCCCTGAATCAGTTCGACCTATTAATCTAAGGTCGTTAATATCTTTGACCTACTGTAGTCCAGTTCTTTAAAGTACTCCGACACTAATGTGTCTCTGCACTCCTTTCTCTAATTGCGTAGATATTCTTAGTTAGAATACGCTCTATACACTGGTTTAGATATATTGCTAAAGTATTTCATATTTGAATTTATTGGCTAATGTAATTTGTCATTCAAAATTCAATTGGACCAAATCCAAATAATAGTAGACATCTGGCGCCCCTTACTGTCCTGTCAGTTGTGATGTCTTTAGAGCACTTAGTGGACCTAGTGTATTTATTTGGTTCATGCATTGACACACAGCCAGCTTATGATCATTTCTAACTGTTTTGTTTTTCTCCAATGGATCATAGATCTAAAAGGGGATGTCTTCTATTTATTATTATTATTATTATTATTAACCTTTTTATCTGATCTTATAGTCTAACACTGGATTACAGAAACTATTTTCCTGTCACTGTTTTGCAAATGCACACCTGAGATTGATATTGACCAAATTACAACAAGAAACTGTAGTTGCAAGGCAATATCTTTTTTTGTTTGTTGGGATAACTAATTGTCCTATCCAGGATTTCACCTCCTTTGTTACACAACCAAACCTCAGAGCTACTCTCCAAAAGCACCCGGATTATTATTCACTCAGAAATAACATTTTGCTGTGTAGTTTGAACAGCTCTACTTGTTCACTCGTAGCTTTCAGCAGAACTCAGGATAAGTTGAAGTTGGGCCGCAGTATTTGTCAGTTAAATAATGCATCTATCAGAAATATGTATAATAGATATTCATACACACGTATACCTCACTCTGAGATGTATTATTTTGTCTGTGCCTCTTGTGTCCCATTCAGTCATCTGACAAAAGGGAAATACAGTTCATACTCCTCAAATGCATCTGAGGTGTCTTTTGAGGTGTCTTACTTTTAGCTGACAAATATACACATCCTTCTCTTTCAGGTTTACCTTAACCAGTTTCAGTAGCATTTTAGTACCAGTAAGCCTTCTGAATATTAATCCGTGTTGCTCTGGAGTTGGCTCATCAAACTTCAGATATGGAGTCAGGTAACATCTCTGGGATGTCTGTCTTTTTCTTATTTTCTTTCTATTCCCCAAAAATGAATGATGTAACCTTTTGAAAGATTTATTTTACTTTGTTTTTATATTTTCCTGCTTACATGGTTAGGTTGCAGCTATATTATATCAATGTAGAAAAAGTATACATCTCAACCAGAAGTCCTTGCCATGTGGCACATAATACTAAGAATATTCTGTGTAGTATTTGTTGTAGATCGATATTGGCCATTAATTTCCTCCTGAAAGTATCATGATGCTCTTGGATAACATCACATTCGATGGCAGCCATGTTGATGTCTCCTTACCCTGCATGTTAAAGTTGACTGAGGCCATTCTTAGAATTTGGCCCTGTCGAGGAATAACACCAAAACTCATACACCCTAGGCACTTGTATAGATACTGTATAGGAGTGTCAGGTACAAGAGGTCACGCAAAAAAAAAAACTTAGAGGGCAAGTTGTAGCAGCTACCATATTGCCAATTATTTCAGGTACCTGGTGGGTAGGGGCTGGGATTTGTCTGAGCTGGGCATCCAAACCTTAATACTACAATTAAATACGAATAATGAAATGCTTGGAGACAGCAACATGGCATTTGGCCCTCTATATAACTCTGGGTATATGTATACCACACACACACACACACACACACACACACACACACACACACACACACACACACACACTTTCAACCGTTATACCTCAGGACATTCCAGAATGTCGGATCTTGTACCCATGATCCTCGTATCAGGTTACAGCAAACAGCACATGTTCTTATTATTATTTCAGTACTTGCAATGTTTTAAACACAGTGGTGTTTCATTTAGTTATTGTTGTTGAGCCCTGAAGTTATTAGGACACAGGGGCCAGAATCTTGCCGTGAGATCCACAATGGCATTTTAAATTATTGTGAATTCATGCATTGAAGTCAAGAGGGGATTTGCAAGATATTTTTACTTATACACATGGATTTCAAGTTAGGACATCTTCTACAGTGAACACACAGTGACAGTGAATATTATGTTTACATCAGGGATCCACACATTTGTGTTGATGACATTGTACAATAAGGATAAAGCATCTAGTCTTTAAATTGATTGGCAATTGTTCTGAAAACCTTCCCACCACTGTATAGAGTATTTTAGACCTACCTTCCGTTTCTGTAATGTGTTATTATGGTACACCTTATACACTTATGGTAAACACCTTTATCACACATTTTGTGTAGGTGGCTCATGCAGGAATCAAACCCACGACTGGTGTTAATAGCACCACCCATAACTAATTAAGCCATTTCTATTTTTAGGGTGCAAATATTTATCATTTTGAAAAAATAGAGGTGTTTTTTATGAATAACAACAAACTAACAAACAAGAACAGATGTTTCTCAGACATGGCTAGTTTGTTTTGTCTGTGTCTTTGTTGTTTTAGTGATAAGGAAAACTTAGCATTTCAGAATATATGAGACTGTTTTTGTTTGTTTATTGGTTGGCCGAGGATATTATAGATTGATTGAGGCCGACTACAAGGTTAACCACTAATTGGTGTGAATTTAATGTAAATATATCTTGCTTTTAAATGTGTAATGTATATATCAAGATTATTCAACAAACTTACAAACCGACTGTGACTATGAATAGCCATATAGATTGATCTCAAGTTTCTATCTGAAGCAAACGGTTTTGTAGTTCAGAATGAGTCAATTTAGAAGTGGGCTGGATCGGAGTGGCAACACAAAGAAAATGTGGTGAGTGCATGAAAGTACATTGACTTTGGAGTCACAGGGATTTTTCTGTGTGTTACCATGACAATCATGCAGCATTATACTTAGATAACGGTATGTCTGCTCTTTCAAAAATAGATTGACGACACAATAAAAAAAACTGAACACTTTTCTATGCTGTTTAAGCAAAATCCCAGGTTTATTTATAGGAATCAAGATATGAGCCAATGTATGACTATTCAAAAAATCTTAAAGGGTGTTAATTTATATGTTGTTAGTCGGAATCCCTGTTTACAGGTTACATGCCGTCTCTACTGACAGACAAGACCCTTTTACGCCCATAACAAAAGTCTGCAGTAGCACATCTGATGGTTTACTACCTCATCTGTTGAAAATGAACTCTTATCAAAGATTAGGGCTTGTATAATTGTATGTAGCAGCACTTCATATACTCAATACATATAGCAGACTAGGGATATGGGGAGAATACTCTCTCGGAGCAGGTTTAATGATCTGACACAATTACTTGCTGCTGTAGATATATGGCATGAGCTTGCTATAGGTTATGAGTGGCCTTCTGTGGCCCCTAAGGGCCATTAAGGTAGAATTTATATGTTTTGTTGGAAATATCTTTTTTCATAAAGCGGATAGGGGCAAATATTTTCTTAGATGAGGCTGAAAGTGAGACTACTCAAAATTAAGATCAGGATTGTGCCGCATGTGAATATGTTATGGTTTCCGTAAAAATGTCATGCACTCTACTTTACTTTTTAAAAGTAGGCTAAGAGTTGTAATGTTTTATCATGTTTTAGACCTTCTTTGGTTGTTGGTAAGTGTTGTGAGAAACTGGTTTTTGATCATTTTGTGTTTTGATTTAATAGAGTATTGCCTTCTCTTACCGATTAGTCTTTGAAATTGTATTTGACTTCATGCTCATGGATATGTTTATGAAACTATGGTCAAGCTATTCAACAGCTTGTATGTCACTCAAATTGATTTGATGGCAATCTTGACATGTAGATTTGTTATGTTCTTTGCAGTATTTAAGGACAGTGTGTCACTAACCCAGATTTGTAAATAGTTTAAACTCTAAATCTACAAACTATACAATACATCTAGTGACAGTCTACAGATGCATACTTTTAAGATGCCCGTATACAAAGAAATATATTCCTTATGGTACAAAGTAGAATTATATTTAGCTAGTGTCACAGATTCAGGGAATTGCAGTTGAGATGTCAAACTAAATTTATTTCTAGTCCTCTTTTTGACTGTGTTGATGAGGACAGGGTGTTAATGGCCTTCAGAAAGGCCTTTAGAAATAGATTGTATGCTGATGTACATAGACAGTGCTCATACATAGTATACTGGAAAGAATGCACTGTTTGATAACGGAGGGTTTGAAATGGATATTAGGCCATTCGCTTCACAATGCCACTCTTGAGAAGGTGATCACTGTTCAGTGGTATTTGACTGATGAGAATACATACTTATGTTAATTAAATCACTGATATTTAAAAGATGAAATATTGTTCCTGTTATATATGATTACTGTATGAAGTATGAATGGTGTACCTTGCATGATCGCCAGTGTGTGGAGTGAAGGCGTATGTTATATAGAGCAATTTGACATGTGAAGTGAAATCGGGTGAGCCTTTACTTGAAGGATTAATTGAAACACTAGAGTGTATTCAATGCAAATATCACCTTGATAAACTGCGATGTGAAATCTTAGTCACAGCCATCATCTATACAGTGGCTCCCTAAAGTAACTAATTGATACCATGCCTAATATTTGTAAATAATTGGTCCACCCTCTTGTATTATAAGGTAAATAACATGGGTGCTTTGATGCATCTTTGTTTTTGTATGTGTGTTTGTGAAATATCTGTCCCTCGTGGTGTTTCTTGCTCTGTTTCTGCTCGTCAGCCCTGTCGTCCCCTTCCTGTTAAAAAAAAACAAAAAACTACAACGTCAATATCTTGTACATATTCAGATTGTCACAGTCATACTTAAGCAAAATGTTGAAAGATAGATAGATATGGACAACCTCAGGGACAAAACACACTTCACTCACTCTTCAGGTACTAACTAACTAACTCTAACTATATCTCACTCTTCAGGTACTAACTATATCTCATGCAAAGCAGGGATGTCAAGTCCTGAAAACAAAACACAGCAAAAACGGATTCAGATTCTAGTTTAGTAAAAAAACGTTTGTTGTTTTAACTCTGCCAGTTAAAAGGCTAACTAGATTAAAAGGACAACTAGAATCTGACCCGCTTTTCTCCATTGTCAATTCTAGTTTTAATGTTTATTTATTTTTCTTTTGAAACACAATGAATGTCAATTTAAACTCAGTTCAGGTAAAGTTTAGCCAAACCATGTTTTTAAGCTTGCATTTATCTCTCCAGCAATCAGTGCCTCAAACACTATATATATTTATCAAATTCAGTTAATTAGTTAATCTGCTGCTTAGTGGAATACATTTGAGCTTCACTTCATAATTTGTCACCAGAGATGTAATAAAACAAAACTCCCTTTAGTTGACCCCTAGTAAGTCAAACTTCAATTGATTTAATATGAGTGTTCTGTGAATGCGTAGATATGAATATGGTGCACCCCATAGTTTTCAAGATTGTGTTGTGTCTGTATTGGCTGCTTTGACAAGATTTATGATTTATGTCTACGCCCTTTTGGTTTGAGTGACCTTTTTGGGTGTTCTCTGTGAGCATTTCTTACATATGAAAAGAGGATAGATGGATAATATAGTCTTCAGTAGAAGGTTTCATTTGACAGAAAGCAGTCTTTTCCATTTCTTCTGTAGTCTAATTGGGATGAAAGATTAAAGATCTTCTCAGCTTTAGGGTTTCGTACCCAAAGACATCCAGTTAAGCTGAAACAGAAAGGAAACTCTCACTTGTTGATTTATTTATTCAGATGCTCAGACATCAGGTACACCAAAACCTAACAGGACCTAATCTTAATTATTGGTGTTTACAGTTAAGCAGACTAACATGATTTATTATTTTGTACTGTGATTTTATTCATGATTCCTTTTTGTACTATGTTATTAGAACTTCATGGCTGTGGCAGATGGCTTTGTAGTAGAGCACTTGATGATTACTAATTATGTTTGCTGCACTGGTGTACAATTTTGATTTGACAACTTGACTAATATATGGAATCTTTAAACTGAAGTGGGTAGTATGATATTCATTTTCTGTATGTTGCATTGATCATCGTGGGCCACCATTGATTAATTGTCCTTGTGCATGTTAAGAATTCACTTGATGTACTCTGTAAAGAAACATCGCCATTTAGAAGAAAAAAAAGAAATCAACAATGTAACAAATCAAATTCATTTGATGATTTAATTACTTTTTAAAACCACATATTCTTCTAATAAATGTTATTGTGAAAATAGAAATTATCTGTCAGTTATTCCAACAAAATATCTATCACTGATGATGCTATTTGTTAATGAATTCTGCTGGACAGAATTGGCATATCTACTTATGAGCTTGTATTTATTGGTTTCAAAATTGCTCAAGATGTCCATAACACTGCTGATGAATGTCACGTCATTTCCCCCTGGCTGCAATCACTGGTTTCTCTCTCTCTCCTTACTCAGTTTCTCACTTTTATCACTGAACCAGTCTAATAAATGGCTCAGTAGTCTATCTCGAAAAGCACAATGTAAGCTATGTCATACATCAGCCATGACATTGTTGTTGCATGACCTATGTATCCATCTTATCATCCATTTCTCAACAAACTCTTAGTTTAGCACCCATAATGCCATGTATGTTTGGGCCCTGTTTGAATAATTAAGAGATGCTTCATTCCTCTTTACTCTCAAATAAGGAAACTGCATTGCTTTCACCAATCAAGTCATTTCAGATCAATGGTTTCTTCAGTGTTTTCAAACAGGGCCACGGTCCCAAGTTCCTATCTTTTCACTCAAGACATCGCCAATATGTACCCAAAGACTGGTTTTTATGACAGTTATGACTCCTCTTTTGTTGTAAGGGATCTAAGTGTAAGTGGACTCTATAGATACATCGATCTCAGAGGATATGAGGCACTGCCAAAAATGCTGACATGGATAAGTGCAATCAATACTAGAATTTATAGAGACTGAAGCGAATATAATCAAGTCATTGATCTAGAGTGCACCATTTTTGTATCCTGCAAAGGTTGGTCTTTTCAGCCCACTGACAAGTTGAGGCAGTGGACGAACATAAACAATATACTAAACAATATGAACTGGTTGCTTTTCCAGATGTAATCTTGAATGCACTTAGGTTGATGTCATATTGATCTAGTGCTGTATCCAACAAGGTGCAGTGAGAACCTCTTCAAATACCCAGTTGATTTCCTAGCAGTTAGTAGTAGCCTTACATCTTGCAATATTTGTACGGTTTTTAACCATAGAATATGAACACAACTGGGAGGAAATAGATTTTCCTGATAATTGATAACAGTGAAGTTATCCTGACTTTTTTACTACTCCATCAGTCATTATGGACTACATGTGGTATGTTTTGATCTATTCTATAATTATATAAAGTTAATAGTAAAAGTAATTATTCTGATTGTTGTTTTTCAGTGAGTCTCTGGAGCTCTGTCCTGCGAAGGCAAGGGACCTGCAGTCCACCTCCACCCTGAAGCAGTTCATGGCCAAGCTGTGTCTACACCACCAGAGGCAGATTGTTGACTCCCTGGACTACCTGCAGACAGAGGTCAACGCCATAGCCTCCTCCAGCACTTTGCAAGCCTCTAAACCCCCTCCCACAGTAGACCAGGGAGCCACATGCGCGAGTCCTGCATCCCACCTAGAGAGGGCACGTACAGAGCAAAGACCCCTGGCATCCACCCCCAAAGACCTGGAGAAAGTGAGAGAAACTGCCAGTGTCCTGAGTAGCAGCCGGGAAACTCCGGAGCAGATCCCAGAGACTGCCAAATCACTGAACTCATCTGATGATGCTGGGCCCCCTTTGGATCTCCGTAAAACTGGCTCAGGGGAGACAAAGGCTCTGGCTAGCCTGCTCCGCAACACAGAGGACGGTGAGAGCGAACGTCATAGTGAGCATGCCCCTCTGAAGATGAAAATAATGTCCAGCAGCTTGGCTGATGGTAAGAAGCTGTCTTGTGTGCTTACCAGCTCTCTGCCTGCTCGCTCTGGAACTTTGGAGGAGCGGACAAGCAATTCTGACTCCTCTAACAGAGCAGAGACTCACACTGCTAGACTTAACTCTCCTATGAAAAGGCATGATCATTCTAGTCATTCATATCAGGTCAGACAGATAGGCTCTCTTGGACGTACCAAAGACTCATCGGTCAAACCCTACACAGTTGAAAGGACCCCAACCACCATTCCCCCAGTGTCCCCCAGGACAGCCAGAAAGACCATTAGGGGATCTTCTTACCGTCAATCCAAGGACTCTTCTTCTGTGTGTAGGGCGTTTGTATCTGACCCAGATCTCGGCCACTGTGACATAGTATACATCAACAAACCAATCACAGAGTGTCTGCGGGAACGTCATCACCGAATGTTCCCGCGGCGCAATGCCAGGAAAAGCACCAGAGGGCACATGTACGTTGAGGAGATGTGGGAGCTAAAAACCGTCCGTACACTGGCCCGCAAATCTACCCATAATGAGAGGGGCAGCTTTCCCACCCCAATGCCAGATCTAATCAATCTGGTCACCCCCAAACAAGGGCTCACCAAACCTGACGGTGTTCCCTCTATGGATATGTCTTTAGCTGGTGGCTTTGGGGAGACAGTCAGCCAGAAAAATCCTCCAGAGACTGGGCTGACAGAGAGGGAGATACCAGGACCCGGGGATGTGGTAGCAGCTGCCAGTGAGGTGGACCTGAGAGTTGAGACCAGTCCGACAGATCAGAGTCAGTGCAAAGAGCAGGCCGCCTCTCCACACTCTCAAAGCTCCCCAACGGAGAAGAAGCAAAGTGCATTGACGGATTCAGAACAGCCGAAGCAAAATGTTTTATCAGAGGAGAGGGTAGATCAAAATGTGGTTGAGCCAGCAGCCTGTGATGTGAACAGTGATGAAGTTGTCAGTGAAAGTGCACGGCAGGTGGTAATAGGAATGAAGTCATCAGATGATAACTCAACAGTGGAGGCTGACCCCCAGTGTGTATCAGAGGAGGGCACAAGTGGTGTGTCAGAACCCCAGCAGGAAACTGATCCACAGACCCCAGCTATGATGAGCACAGGAGACAAAGAGGTGGTGGAGAGAGCCGATGGAGAGGAGACGGCGAAGAAGCAGCTTGTGGATCATCCACTGTCAGAGGCCCAGGAACCATCAGAGAACTCAGGAAAGGAACTAAAGACAGGCATTGACGTCACAAAAGAGAAGAAAACAATTGAAATGCAGGACATTGGGAGCGTTGAAGCAGATTCTGCCCCAGTTGATAATGAAATTGTGCCCGAAGAGAAGAAGATAGACACTGTTGTGTCCTTTGAAAAGGTTGAGGCAGCTGAGAGAGAATTATCTCCAGGAGAAAAGCAGTGTATTGCACAGTTGCAGGAAAAGGAAGTTGTAGTCTGTGAATCAGAGAGTTTAATTGTGGGGTACGTTAATGGTAGACCTATAGGACCCTCTGATAGAACTTTGCGTAAGCGGCCCTCCAAAGGCACACCACAGCCTTCTAAAAGTCCTGTCAAATGTAGTCAGAATGTAACCGAAACAACTTATGTTCCTGACTCTACTAAATGTATCAAAAGCCCATTGTCGAAAAGGCCCACGAAGGCTGTGAAATCCTCTGTGAAACCTGCTGAGAAGACACCTGAGATTCCACAAGCCCAGGACCCGCCAGCTGAGATCATTAGAAGCCCGGCATCTAGACGCCCCACAAGGACCCCTGTGAAAACAAGTCGGACCATGTCTGACATCATAACTCTTGCCATACCAAGCCAGAGCACGTCTGACACTCCACCGTCCCCGGTTCCAGAACAGCCAGTCGATTCAACAAAAGGCCAAGAGTCAAAACGCCCATTCAGATCAGCCAGACTGAAACTGGCAGTAGCTGCTGCTGCTGTTAGGGCTTCTTCCTCCCTACCCCTCCCCCCCACTAAGCTTTTGTCTCCTCTCCCTTTTGCCCCCCCTCTTCTCCCTGTTGCCTCCCCTCCGCTCCCTGTTGCCCCCCCTCTTCTCCCTGTTACCTCTCCTTCCCTGCCTGTTGCCTCCCCTCTGCTCCCTGTTGCCCCCCCTCTTCTCCCTGTTACCTCTCCTTCCCTGCCTGTTGCCTCCCCTCTGCTCCCTGTTGCCTCCCCTCTGCTCCCTGTTGCCTCCCCTCTGCTCCCTGTTGCCCCCCCTCTTCTCCCTGTTACCTCTCCTTCCCTGCCTGTTGCCTCCCCTCTTCTCCCTGTTACCTCTCCTTCCCTGCCTGTTGCCTCCCCTCTGCTCCCTGTTGCCTCCCCTCTGCTCCCTGTTGCCTCTCCTCCCTGCCCTGTTTCCTCTCCTCCCTGCCCTGTTTCCTCTCCTCCCTGCCCTGTTGCCCCCCCTCCCCTGCCTATTGGCTCCCCTGCTCTCCCTGTTGCCTCCCCTCCTCTCCCTGTTGCCTCTCCTCCTCTCCCTGTTGCCTCTCCTCCATGCCCTGTTGCCTCCCCTCCTCTCCCTGTTGCCTCTCCTCCCTGCCCTGTTTCCTCTCCTCCCTGCCCTGTTGCCCCCCCTCCCCTGCCTATTGGCTCCCCTCCTCTCCCTGATGCCTCCCCTCCTCTCCCTGATGCCTCCCCTCCTCTCCCTGTTGCCTCCCGACCCTGCCCTGTTGCCTCTGCTCCTCTCCCTGCTCCCTCTCCTCCTCTCCCTGTTGCCTCCCCTCCTCTCCCTGTTGCCTCTCCTCCTCTCCCTGTTGCCTCTCCTCCTCTCCCTGTTGCCTCCCCTCCTCTCCCTGTTGCCTCCCCTCCTCTCCCTGTTGCCTCCCCTCCTCTCCCTGTTGCCTCCCCTCCCCTCTCCACCGTTGATCAACAAACAGTCCCACAGAGCACTGTGGAGTTGAATATTGAAAAGAGTCACCCAGCTACTGACACCCAAACCAGTGAGGCGCAACACAATAATGTGGAAAGCCGGGTGCAAACTAGACAGAAGCTCAGGTCAATGGTAGCAAAGGAAGTTGAGAATGTTGAGACACAGAGAACTAGCAGTGATGCATCTTCTCTCACAGAGGTCTTAATTGTTAAAAAGGGTGATGTGAAACCACAGATTAGTCCACTGAGAAGCAAACCGACACCCACGACGGATGTAAGCAAACTGACCTCCCATGAGGCGGTACAAGCACCAACTTCTGTGGAGAACAAAACTTCAAGTGGAAATTCCAGCAGTTCCTCCATTTCAGACAAACCTGTGAGAATGCCACTGAGGAGCGAGAGCACTAACACCGAAGTGGCCACCCAGTCTGTTACCATGGCAACCCCATTGACCCATGTGGAGAATAAAAAGTTAGCTCTAAGATCCCAGAGGTCGGCCACACCCTCAGTCAGTGCTCCAATCGTAGCTGAGAAGCAGAGAGAAGTGGCATCACCCATTAGGGTGAAAATGGACAGAATCGTTAGGTCACCAACCAGGGAATCCCCATTGCCCATCATCTCTCCCATACCGTCTAGCTCTGTTACCCCTCTAATTCTGCCGAGGCTGCAGCCCCCAGTACCAACCCGCTCCAAGTTCTTAGAAGCTCTAAATGGAGAAGAAAATCAACAGTTGATCACCAACCTGAACACCAGGTTTGATAAGATGCAGAAAGGCTGGATCCAAATGGACAAAGAGGGCCAACCAGCTCCCAGTCGCAAAAACAAGGCAGACAGGCAGGCAGCAATTTGGAAGAGCAAGCGCCGGGCCAGAAAGCCAAAGTCTCTGGAGCACCAGAGGTACTCCCCAGCGCAGATGCTTTTCATGAAGAATTTCGACCTACCCACTATCTGCTGCTGGTTCCTGCAGTCAACAGAGACAAAATCCCTGGTCATAGTCAAAAAGGTGAACATGCGACATCCGTCTGAAACTCAACTGTGCTTCCACAGCAACTCTGGTGTTCCGGGCACCTCCCACGGGGTCTTTCCAAGCCTGCAGGCTGAACGCTTGAAGAAACATCTGAAGAAGTTTGCCATTGCTTCCCCTGTAAAGAGCAATCCTAAAAGCCAGAAGCTCATTGCTAAAGCTATCGAGCAGGAGGTCATCAGGGTCAAAGGGAAGGAGAAGAGAGAGTTAACCACTGCTACTCGGATCTCCACCAAGCCCTACTGCTCCTCGGCAGAGGCCCAGACACAGTCCGGGGAGCCCCAGAAGAACACTGTGAAGGCCAAAAATCCAGCAAGTGCCAGGATTCTGAGGAAGTACTCTAACATCCGGGAGAAGCTGCAGGTTCAACAGACGTCTATGAGGCTGAAAGAGGCTCCAGGGGAAAGCGTCAACGTTACCGATACAAAAACCTCCACTACTACGGAGGCCGCATCTAAACCGGACCTGTCTTCTGTCCGGAGGCAGAAATTCCCTCTGTCTGCCAGTAAAAGACAGAAGGAGTCCATTGTTGCAAAGACACAGAAAGAAAAGGTGTCTCCTAGTAGAAAGACTGCAGCAAAAGCTGCTATCCAGGCAGCCAAGACTAGCAGCAGCAGTAGAACTTTACGGGATCTTGCTAGGAAAGATGGTGCGTCACAACAGAGCTCTCCCCAAATACATATTTCCACGAAAACACAGAAAGACAGCCCTGCTCCTGCCACTGTAGATAAGGACACAAACAAAAAGCAGGTCGGGGCTGAGAAAACAGGAGTGGAAAAGGCTCCGGTGAGTAAAGCAAATGAGGTGAAAGTGCAAACAAAGAAACCCTCTCAAAGTAGAATCACTGAAAGTAAAAGCTCTGAGAGTGTGGTGGCAGCAGCACTGCAGCAGAACATGGACATCAGGATACCTGTCTCACCTGACCAGGTACTGACGAGATCACAGAGGAAGATGGAGGCCACTCTCTCTCCAAGTGGGAGCCCTAAGCCTGCCACAAAGAGAGCTCAGGAGCCCGTACAAACTCCAGCCAAGCGCACCAGGATGTCACATGCAAAATAAGTCATGTGTGCAGACAAAGAGACTGGTTGTTAAGTTGTTGGCGTTTTGTTTTTGCTATCTGGAATATACTAGAAATGAATGGTAGTTATTATGTTGTATGTACTTTCCAAGCTGTGTTTGTAAATTATCATATTTGATGGGGGGGGGGGGTTGGGGGTGTGAAATGTGCTCAAGAAAGAAGAAAAAGCTTACTTTTTGAGCTTTGCAAAGCTTTTGTTAAAGGTCCCATATTATACTATGTTTCAACAAGTTAATTTAGGTCTCTGGGGTCCCCGAAAATACCACTCAGATTTTAATTTAAAGGCATTCTAGAATGCCTCTATACGCCTTTTTGTCAGTCCTGTTCTCGACGGGCTGTTTCTGTGTCTGTAGCTTTAAATGCAGATGCTGCTCCCCACGCCCCATCTGCCTTGATGTTATGGTTAATTTATACAGTCAATTATTGAAGAAGAAACTCATTACACAGAACATTTTACTTGGAGTGTAACTTGTGTTGTGACCAAGCCCCATCCACTTTTTAAAATTATTAGTTTGGACCCCCCACTTTAACCATGTTTTTACCATGTCCAAAAGCAGTGCGTCGGTCTATCTACGCTATTTTCAGATCGCTGTGTCAGTGCGTCATTATGACATCCATTCCGCTTGCTTATTGAGAGAATGCCCAAATCAATGGATATTAGCCTGGGCTTCACTTTACACACACTACTCAGCTAGTACAGCTTTATGGTCTGAGCAAGTTAGCTGCTGGGTCTAATCAAAGTTACACAACATTGCCAAGCAAAGGAATTCCTGCAGTTTGACCATTTCTTTTTCACACGTCTATCGTTAAGCTTAAACGTTATTGTGTATCCTGCAGCAAGTAATGGCAGTAACTTTGTAGAAAATGTAATCTAATATATATGACCTCAGCTGTTAGCATTAGTTAGTGCTACATGGCAAAAGAAACAGGACCATTAAAGAAAAATGTACATTTACCTTCTTCTGCATTTTTGTCACGGACAGAGTTGGTATTGATTCCTCATTCAAGACAGGTTTCGCGGCAAGTCCTGCTTTGTACTGACCCAGGTTGGTAAAGCAGTCAGATAAAAAGTGGCACAAAGCACACTTGTACAGGTTTTTGCTAACTGTAGCTGGGACGTTGCCATCAAAGATAAATATCCACTCAGCTCTTCTGTCCTCTGAGGCTGATGTAGGCTGTCCTGTGCAGCCAACAGCAGAGCAGTTGCTATGCTTAGCTCTTTGCTTCGACATGATGCTAGTAAGTCTGGCAAAAGAAAAGGGGGGAAAAAAAGCTGTGGGCGGAGATATTCAGATGGGGGGGCGGTATAATGCAAATGAGACCCCTCTGTTACGTAGGAAAGGGAGGCAAATCTGAATGACTTGTTGAATCGCATGTTCTCTGAAATAGGCAGCCCACAAAAACTGACTGAGTGCTTTCATTTCGCAATTTGTGTGTTAGTAGGCCCATCAGAGATCCAAATGTATGTGCACAAGCACTGAAAAAGTGAGTTTTTCACAGTATGGGACCTTTAAGCTTCAAAGTCAAAATGCTAATGGTGACAGGGAGATATTTAAGTAAATTGTGAAGTGGGAAATGTTTGCTGTGTTGGGGCTCCATTTAGACCCTTGAGGTGTGCTTCAGAGGAGTGGTCTTCTCTGATGTTGTCTTGTTCAGCACTCTCTTACCAGGGCTGGAGATAGATAGATTATGATGTTATATGGGTAAATCTGTGTTAACTCTCTGTTTTGTTTTGATGACACATTTTGATGCCAGGTTATAAGTTATTCAAACAACAGCAAATGCCATTTCTCATATTTATTATGTCAAGATGTGTTATATTGGGTTAATTCACTTCAAGTTCTCAAAGAGTTTTTTACGCAATGAAAAGTAACCTTGTTTGATTTTAATGGCATTAAGACAGCAGAATCGTATTGCATTTTTTTTTTTTTTTTTTATGTATGTTCTTTAACTGTCAGCAGAACAGCAAACCAACTGTCCGTTATGCTGTAACTCCAGTTTTCACAGAATATTCTTGTATAATAATAATGTAATTGATATCTCCAGCCCGTCTTGCAATCAGAGTTGTGTGACTTTTGTGATCAGGTGCCTTATTTATCGAGTGTAAAGTAATAGAAATGTGTTGCTAAAGGTGAAGCCTCAGTTCTCTTGCTGTTGCACATACTGAAGTACTGTAGGAGGAGAGAGAGGCCGTCTTCATGCTCAACTTCCCTTTGGGCTTAAAGGAAATGAGACAAGAGGAAGGACACCATTTTGAGCTACTGAGATGCAGCCCTGTATTCCCATTTCACCTCTGTCTTTCTGCAACAGTGTGACCCCTCCCCACTCTTATATTGTCCTCTCCTTTTATTTTGAATGTGTAAAAATGAAGCATCATGCTTTATTCTGATATGATCTTATTTGTTTTTGTGTTTTTGGCTTTAGATTCTGGGCCATTTATTTTCAGAATAGTAGCATTATCTGTTGTTATTGAAGCTGTGTTTAACGTGTAAAATCCGCCAAGGGTAAGCTACATTTTTTATGTTTTGACCTTTGTAAGAAATCATATTTTTCTCTGTTGAAATATGAGGGATATTAAGCCTCAATTAGAGTACAGTGGGGTGCAAACATGTGGGCACCCCTGGTTTAACTGTCTGTTACAATTAATCTCCAAGTGATTGAAAGCAAACCTGAACACTAAATGCTACAAAGTTAAAACATGACACCTTTCTGCAAATTTTAAAACAAGGTTTCTTTTTATTTTAATTTTCCAGGGCCCTGTGCAAAACAGGGGAAACGTTTTGCATTATTCTTTGTTACCTTTTGAGAAGATGACCACGGTGATTTACTTGCTAGAGGGCTCTGCACACAGCGTGCGATTTCTGTTGCGCGTCAACATTCCATTTTTAAGTTTGAATGGAAGTCTATGAGAACATCGCATTTCAACACACACGGCCCCGATTTTAATCGCACGGCGAAAATTCGATTCCATTCATTTTGAATGGGACAAAGCACACGGCGTGCGAGTTTTGTCGCACTGTCAAATTTGTGCTTTTTCCCATTCAAAATGAATGGAATCGAATTTTCGCCGTGCGATTAAAATCGGGGCCGTGTGTGTTGAAATGCGATGTTCTCATAGACTTCCATTCAAACTTAAAAATGGAATGTTGACGCGCAACAGAAATCGCACGCTGTGTGCAGAGCCCTTAGGGCTTTTCCCATACCAATTTCCACCGTCAGAAACATCAGAAAATTTAACAATTGAAGTTATGTTTAACTTTGTACCATTTAGAGGTTAGGTTTGTTTCTTTACACTTAGATATTAATTGTTAAAGGTATTTTGACTAGGAGTGCCCACATTTTCAGGCCATTTCATCCTCTCAATCTTTGTTAAAGATATGTACTGATATTCTCCTGCAATGTGGTCATCATTACCCACTATTGCATGCAGAGCAACATCATCCCACTTTTGCAGTGCTGCAACCTCCTGTATTCCTTTGTTAAAAAACAAAGACACACAACCCATCTGTTTATTCTTTCAGAAAACTAGCATTGGTTGTGTTAACCCTCTAAGACTGCATGCACATTGCTGTGCCTATCAGAAAGCTACAGTATACAGAAAAAAGCATTAACTCTTTTGTTTGAATGTTTGCCGTTTATACCAGTACATACCAGGAAAAGAAAAAACACAGATCTACAGAGTGTATTTTGTGTTGGATATGTTTGTACCATGCTTTTATGGTGTAGTGATACATAGCATGCCCTTATGGATATCTCGAGAGGATTGAATCCTAACTCAATATCTTCCCATGTAACTTGGATCGTCACGCAAATCTCCCATTGACATCAATGGAAATGTAATTACCTTACATTGATTATTATTAACATTGAAGGTAAGATGTTAATGTTAGACTTTGTTGTAAGTTAGGTCACTAGAGCTAGCTACCTAGCATCGTCTACGCTAGTATCGATCACATTGCAGCTAAACAAATAAATTAATGATACATCAATTTCTATCTTTGTTGGTCACAATAATCCAGCCCCTGACGTAAGCGTTGCTTGGTTTTAGACCAGACAAGTGTTGGTACCACTCTAGAAACAGTTTTCCTGACCAAGAGCAGATTATTTTGCTGTCGAAATGCGAAGAACTGGCTTGAAATAAGGCACCGAAACTGCCTTGGTGGAAAAGAGGCCATAGAAACCTTTTGGGGGGAAAATTCTCAATTCATTGTAAATGACCTGTTAGTAGAATTAGCTTGTCTATAGTTTGTATTTTTGTCTCTAATTATATTTTTCAGATTTATAATATTTACTTTCAGGAACACGTTTTCATGGCGGGAAGCTTCAATACTTCAGCAATAGATTGATCTCTGTTTATGTATGTCAAGAAGAAAAAAGTACACATTTTAGCAGATTTATTTTTATTATGGTTATTTCATTATAAAAATGAATAATCATGTGTAAATGCAAACAGTATAATTCATGTTTTATTGTTATTTAAGAACCCCCTATAGGTAAATGCATACAGTAGACCTAAATTAAGCATCCCACCAAATATCAAACTTGAACTTGATGTTTTATTCTTTGCTGTGGATATTTATAGTTTTTGATTTTGTATATTTGAAAATAAATAACAGCGATTTATTTGTGTTAATCCCAAGAATGAGACATCTTTTATGTTAGTGACTTTGTATTTTCGCTGGAGTTGATATAAAGATGTTTGAATTTCATGCTTGGTTTCTCGCCTCGTTCTTCCATCATCCACACATCAGTCCTTCTAAAGTATAGTATGATATATTATCATATAGTATAGTAAGAGTCACAAAACATAGTATATTATGACTACATAATACTAATGTATATCCTAGGTTTCCCTCTATCCTAGGTTTCCCTGTCTATCCTATGTTTCTCTCTATTTCCTAGGTTTCTCTTCATATCCTAGGTTTCCCTTTATATCCTAGGTTTCCCTTAATGTCATAGGGTTCTCTTTATATCCTATGTTTCCCTCTATATCCTAGGTTTCTCATTAGAGATGATATATCTCTATATCCTAGCTTTCCCTTTATGTCATAGGTTTCTCTATCCTAGGTTTCCCCTCTGTATCCTAGGTTTCTCTTTAGTAAGATATAGTATAGGTTAGGTTAATATGATATATTATTATCATTCTAAGGAAAAAATAATGAAGTGAAAAAAAAGAACATATACTATGTTCTTTTTTTTTTAATCACCCATTTGTTGTTTAAAAAAAAAATCATTTTATCATATGATCATTCTATAGTATAATATGATATATTATTATCATTCTAAGGGGCGAAAAAAGTTTAATTAATTAAAAATTCACTTCATTATTTTTTCCCTTAGTATGATATAGTATGATATATTATTATAATTCTAAGGAAAAAATAATAAAGTGAAAAAAAAGGAAATAAAGTGAAAAGAATAAGACTTAGCCTGAAAAGAAAATCTGTCAGGAGATTTCTTTTTGCTTTAATCCCTGCCTAAGTGAGAGCGAGTTAGCTTTCATGCGGTTAACTACTATTGTATAATTTTCATCCTCAATTATGATCGATTTTTCATGTAGATTTGGTGTTTAAATATATTGATAGAAACTCACAGCCCAGAAACTCCAGTCAAACCAATGAAGAGACAGAACGCTGTGTGTTAAAAGCACACACATTACAGTTTAATGAATGAAAAGAGTGGAGGTTCAGTAAACATTTTGTCGGTGGCACTACATACATTCAGCATCACTGGGAGTTTCAGCTCAATCCCACCATCAATCCTGCAATGTACAAAACATACAGTAAGCAACAGAAACACATCTGTTGAAGCCCAACCAGAGAATATCTTTTTTTTTCTTTGTATATGCACCAGTTCAATACAAGAGCCACATTGTGTATTTCACAATAACATGTTTCTGAGTACAGTTCTCAGTGGATGATTGAGTCTTTGTGACACTATGATCAGCTGATGTTGATATCTGGGGGGTGCATCTCAACAGGGAGAAGGCATCACGAGGATGGCCACCAAAACACAGACTTCACCTGTCCACTTCTTTCACATCAGTGCAGATGGAAGGAAGTAGAAGAGGAGAGGAAACAACTTCAGACTACTGTGATGCACCCCTAGGGAGAAAGAACTAAACCCTTGGCTAAGGATGAGATTGACAGTTATTAAACAGTATCATACAGCACTTCTCTCAATGATGTATACGGGATACAGAAAAGGAACATGGGAGTCCACTAGGCCAAGGCAGAATCTCCATGTTGCCAGCGAGAACAGCCATCTTAGCCTTATCGATCCACTATGGGGGAAAACATAACTAAGTGACAATATATCTGTGTCGAGACAAGCTCATCCTACTCTACAAAGCCAAAGCTGTCCTGCAGATCTCCCACTGTGGCCTCTATACCTTAGAAAGGAAACTAAACTGAATAACATCTAAAAGTTACCACTTCATGAGTGAGCTCAGCTTATATTTATCTATACACATTTATACATTCAGGTTTGACTGTTTTACTCTGTGACTGGCACATTTCCTTCTCTGACATCTGTCATTTCGACAGATTTACATATTTGAATGCTGTAAGTGGATACACATTGGTGAGTCAGTTTACACTCCCCCAAAATTAACCTTGACTATCAGTGGGATAAAATGTTGAACTGATCTAAGAGCATTGTAGTAAGGGCAATGTCATCCTACTCTTTATGGCTCACCACAGCAACTTAATTTCAGTTGAGCGTGAATCTTTGAATATGAAGTCATTGAATCATCGTAGTCATTTAAATTGGAGACATGTTTGCCATAGACAGAAACACAACCTGACACTTCAACAAAATCAACACAAAACAATCATAACCCTTTCACTATTATTTCAAAGTGTGGTATGTTAAATACAGGAGAAATACCTTTTAGGGGAGATCTCTCTCATTTGCATCCTAGCTTGGCCCAACGGGCCCCTGCAGCCAATGGGGAATGTGTTTGAGCCAGAGAGGAGGAAACACTGTCTTAACTGGCTATTAAGTGATGTCACAAATACCTTACAGCTTTTTTTTGTACACTAGTTTTAATTTTAACTTTTCTTTTTTTTTCGTTTTATTATTATTTTATTTTTATTTTTATTTTATTTTAGTATTTTTTTTAAATCAGCGACACTTATTATGCCTTTTATTTTCTACAGGAAAAAGCCTTGTGATAAAATAAATAAAATAATAAAAACAAAACAGCACACAGACTTTCAAATGAATTAGATGTAATATTCACATGGAAGACAACATATACAATAATAAACATTTCTAGATCAATACTGCCTCCAATACAACAATGCCAATCATTCGCTACTTTGTTTTGGCCAATTACAAACTATCTTGTTTGAGCAAGTGAGACAAACAAATAAAAACACCTAGGGAAACAATTGAATGCCATTCTGCCTGTTCCAAAGCTTCCAAAAACACAGATTTACTCTTTAACATATAAAAATACTATACCAAAATGAAATACAAATATATATATATATTAGAATCTGTTAGGCATTTCTGTAAAAAGAGAGGGCTAAAGGAGTTAGGTTACATCAGGAAACAAAATATAATGGAAAAAATAAAACAAAACAATGCAAAAACATTGAAATTAGACATAATAACAAAACAAAAACCCAAAAAATATTCTGCACCTTTTTGTTTTGTAATAATAAACATCATGATGATAATAAAAAGCTCTACATATCCATTGGCAAACTCTTATCCACACATGCAACAGTTTGCACAAGTATAATACTGCAGGCATTGAGGGGAGGGGCCGAAACATCCTCCTGCTCAAAGGGGGAGGGCTTATGCAAATCAACCTGACCCTGAGGCAATGCATGCTGGGGGATTATACACCACCGGGCACTGCCCACTTCAGAGGGGGTGTTTCTGTGGGGAACAACTCCAATGTGTGTGTGCGTGTGCATGTGTGTGGGTGTGTGTGTGTGCGCATGTGCACACTTGTGTGTGCGTGTGGTTGTGCGTGTGCATGTGGTGTGTTGCGGGTCAGTGCATTATTATGGAGTCTGTAAATTAAGAATGAACACTGTTATTCTCTGTACAATCTCTGCCCCCTAGGGTCTCGGCCTGTATACTGTATGTCCCACTCTAATCATTACCTTCCTCTGTTTACATCTGTGCTTGAGTTTGTTTTTGTGTTCGTGTGTGTCCGTGTGTGTGTGTTTCTGTGGGTGGGTGTGTATTACGTGTATTCTGGCAGAGTTTAGTCTCCACATTCATCAATCAACCAACCCGAACCTAGCTACAGCCCAGTCCAGCTAAGCACAGCTCAGTTTAACTCAACTCATCCCAGCGCAGCACAGCTTAGCCTAGCCCAGCCCAGCCAAAGCTTAGTTAACCTCATCCCATAACCCCTCAGCCCAACCAAGCTCAACTCAGGTCCAGCCCAGCCCTGATCCACTGTCCAGCCCTCCTCTCGTCTTCTATCACTGCACCCCCCACCGGCGGACCTGACCAGGCCGGAAGCCATGTGACTCACTGCCTCCAGGAAGTAAAGATGGGAGATGGTGCCTTGGCTGCCAGGGGCCTAACATATGGGCCAAAGGGAATTCATACCGTGTGTGTGTGGGGTTGGATTAATGCTTTGCTTTGAATGCAACATCTCGAAATCTCTAGACCCCTTCGGAACAATGTTGCAGATACGATGGTTTTGTTGTTGTCACTTCTTCATGTTGTTGTTGTTGTTGTTGTTTCTGTGTTTCCGTACGTCACACACCCTTGTGAGGAAATGTCCTATTTTACAAACATTGTTGTCCATGATATATAGATAGAGGTTTTATATATATATTTCTTTATACTCTCTCTTTCTCTCTCTTTCTTCTCCCTCCGGTTCTCTCTCTCTCTTGCTCTTGGCGGTGGTTGTAGCAGGGTTGTGTGAAGCACGCTACATGCAGCCCACACAGCCACACTTGACGGTCTTCTCCACCTCCTCGCTGAAAGAGGTTCCATCGCTGCACTCAAAGGTGTATTTCCGGCGTTTCATTCGCTGGCTGGCGCAGCAGGCCCCCGTGTCACAGGCCCCGGAACATTCCACCCAAGAGACCTGCCTGGTGGTCTGGCAGATGGCGTAGCCTCGCTGCACCTGGTAGAAGTCTCGCACCGGCTCCCCTCGACACTCTGACTCTGGAACAACAAGCACACCAGGAGGCATGAGCTTCACATTGGGTTCTTGGAGTCCATTCCATTTCAATTCCATCAATTCAGAGGGTGAATTTAAATTCAGATTCAATAATGTGTAACCGTTAAAGGTAATATGTCAAACCATTTTGAACAAATAAAACGTTTCTCGGAATATATAATTATTATAAAACATTTTTCAATTATTAATATGGAAAGGTTTAGGGTAAATGTATTTATTTTTACTAGTGCTGGGACTTTAACGCGTTAATTTCGATTAATTAATTACAGAAAAAATATTGTGTTAACTTTTTTAACGCATTTTAATCAAATGTTTTTGTTTTGTTTTGTATTTGGCCAGCCCTGACACTTCTGTCCCTTGTGAGAGACTTTTCTCCCTTGCACACAACATAGTACAAAGAAAGAGGGCAGCCTTGAGCTCTGAACATGTAAACAGGCCAGTTTGTCTCAGCAACTGGCAGAAAGAGAAGCAGCAGAAGAGGTAGCAGGCTTAGAGGTATCCTGAGACCAATGGGTTTGTTGTTACTGTTTTTTTTTTTTTTTTAGCATTTTAGATGGCACTTGTGTGACTTTATGTTAAACTGTTGGTCTGTTTATTATTTTGACCACGGATATTTGGGTGGGTAGGGGAGGGTTAGTGTAACATTAGCTTAGATCAGCGGTTCCCAACCTGTGGGAGAGTACTGCAAGTGGGCCGCCAAATCATGGGCAAAAATAAAAATTTATTGACGTTTTTTTGTTACAAAAACGTTTTAATTTTAAAAAGATAAAACATCTTGGATTGAACAGCCTTGGTCGTATTGTGTGCGCCGATATTTCCATTCGAAAAGAAGAAGTCAGCTCGCTTCTTGATTGGCTACATTCCATCCCGGACTCGCGAACAGGGTTGCCAGATGGGATCGACATTTTCCACCCTAACCACAGTCTAAAACCGCTAATTCCACCCAAAAAACCAGAGCCCATCTGGCAACCTTATTCGGGAGTCGGGAGTTGCCACACACATAAGGATGTTTGGTCGTAAATATTGAACACATACAACATTTACGATCTTGGTATTTGATCACCTGCTATATAAAACATCGCCGCTCAATGGTTTAACCGCTATTTTTTTGCCACGCTCCCTCTAGTTTTTGGTCAAATTACGTCATTGTTTTGAGCGCTCGTGCGCGTTTCATGCGCGTGCACGCGCAAAAAAGCCGCGCGCTGCTGAGTGGGCCGCGAATACTGGACATATCTGTAAAGTGGGCCGTGAGTCCCAAAAGGTTGGGAACCGCTGGCTTAGATACATTGTGTGACCTGTTGGTCTGTGTAGCTAAAATAAACAGGATTTTGCAGCTTTAAACCCATGTCTATTCATTGATTCACTCGTATACCGAATCCATTTGAATTGAAAACGGTTGTATCTCGTGTCAAATATTGATATGCGACTAAAATGCGATTAATTTCGATTAATTAATTACAAAGCCTCTTTTTTTTTATCGCGTCCCACCTCTAGTATTTGTACATAACCTAATGAGGAGGTCAGAGATGACAGAGAAACCTGTACCTGCATCGCAGAGCTCTCCAGTGTAGCCGCTCTCACAGTGGCAGAACGCGTCCCCTGTGTCAGGGATCTGACAGCGGCCATGTTTGCACTGCAGATGGTGGCAGGGGTTAAACAGCTCCCCCTGTTGGTTACACAGGGTGCCACGGTAACCCTCCACACACTCACAGCGGTAGGACTGCATGTCCTGGGGGACACACTTCCCATGTACACACCTACAGAGGAAAACACAACACCAGTCAGCCAGCAAATCGATACGGATTTGTTTGGTTATGAATAGATGTATTAACAGGAAAACAAAGATTGCTCTCTTCTACTTTTTACTACACGGACCATGTTGAAAACGTCAATCCACACTAGCTCGCAGAGTCTATTTTCAATAAAAGATCCCAGTTCAGTGTATTACTGTATATAACAGCATGGAGGCCAGACAAGCCTACATTCTCCACATTGAACAATACTGCATTCATCGATGCCTAACTTGGCAAAGGGAACTGCCTTTTGGCTGAAAGTGAACACTAACTGCCACCCGGGGCTGTGTACAGTACATATCATATTTCACACGCGCTCACTTGCTGCCCTGGCAGGGGTTGGTGGCGGCCTGGTCGCAGTGAGGGCCGTTCCAGCCTGGCTGGCAGTGGCACACGGGTCCCAGGGCTCCGTCCGGCTGGCAGATGCCATGCAGGCAGTAGATCTTCCTACAGGGCTCGCACCCTGGCACCACGCCGGGCTTCATCTGGGTCTTGGTGAAGTCCTGCAGCTCGTTGTTGATGTACAGGTTCTGGATGCAGCCGTGGAAACTGGAGCCATTTTGGATCTGCCAGAGCCGGAAGGCTGCAGAGTGCACGTCCACGGGCATGCCTGAGAGGAGGGGAGGGAGGGGAGGAGGGAGGGAGGAAGGGAGGGAGATGTTGGTTAGAGGTGTGAGGGAGGGGAGAGTAGGGGTACAGATAGACAGCTAACATAGGGTTGGTATGGGCTTAATGAAGGAGGATGGAGGCTTTTTCAAAGACACATCTGCCCCGATGGTGCGGAGAGCAAAAGTATGTGCAGTAGCTATATGTTTGAAAGAGAGGTATTATATTAGATTCAACTTTATGAGTACAAGTCAACGAAATGTAGTTTGGCCACTGACCATATACAGTGGTATATCTGGTATACAGTATTACAGTGTGCTTACGGTAGACTCTCTCTATGAGAAGTGAGTAGCATCATTATTGCTGCAAAAGTTTAGGTTCCACAAACACTTCTCAAGTTAGAATCCAG
>NC_137674.1:11795112-11805112 GCF_963989245.1 Nansenia antarctica
TATGGTGAAGAAGCCACTGTTAAAATACACGGTGGGTGTAATACACAGTCTCGCCAGCAGGTGTCTCTCTATGCCTTCACAGTCGTGGTGCACTCTCTCAACGGTTCTGAACATTCTCTAGGAGTGTTTTATAAACGGAGGCACAGAGATATGGATCCATCACATTCTCTCACATCTATTTGGATGTAATCTTAATTTCAGGTAACACAAATTGAGTAGAATATATTGCTATATTATGCAGTAAGATGTTATTGCTACTCTCAAACTAAAGAGATGAGATAATATATATGCTACCATATGCTCCAAGAGAAGGAGCACTTAACCAAACCTGTCATGGAAGCCTTGTCTCCGTGAATCAATGCTGATACACCCCTCCCTCCACTCCACCCACCCCAGCTCTGGTCCCACCCCTCCACGCACAATCAATGCCGCTCCATTACTAAGGAACACAGGCTCATCTTTCAGGCCAGTCCAATAGCTGACGACTGACATCTGCTAAACATGGAACTGATGGAAGGCACTTGAATGTGGATCAATGGCTGCCAAAGACATGCCTCCCCCATCCTCGACACATCTCTCTCCTTCAGCCTGGACGTCCACTCTTCCATCTACAACCATCTCCTCAATCCTTCCTTCCTTCCCTCCTCCCCTCCCTCCCTCCCTCCCTCCGTCCTGCACTTTTCCTCTTTCTCCACTGGCATCGATGCCCCATCTACATCTGTGGACATGTTTGATACCGTCCCTCATTCCATTCCATGCATTACAATGAGCAACGCTCTTGGATTTCGACCTGCGCCAGCCTCCCCTGAACATACTTCCCATGCTCCCTATCCTGAGTCGACACAACACCCTCCTCCAGCCTGGACTCTCTTCTCTTTACAACAGTCTCCTCCTCTCTCTTCTCTCTCTCCCTGTTCCTCCCATTTCCTCTCCTCTATCCCCCCCCCCTCCCTCCTCTCTGCTCCTGTGCCCCTGACATTGATAGGGTCATCAACCTCCACAGGATATGGGTGACATGACACAGAACCTGGATACCAGAGAGCATGAAGATACATTCGCTCGAACCACACGTACGGGCGCGTGCACACACCCACACAACCTCTCAACCTCTCTGTGACATCTCCAAAAAACACAAAACAGAACACACACACACACACACACACACACAGACACACACACACACACACACACAGACACATCCTTCAAAACCAACAGACTGTGAGGAATGTTGGTAAATGTGCGTGTGTGTGTGTGTGTGTTCTGTTTTGTGTTTTTTGGAGATGTCACAGAGAGGTTGAGACAGTAGAGGGCTCTGTGCGTTGCTGTAACCACAGCTCTGTGGAAGACCAGGGGGGCTCTCCTCCTACCGAGCCCACCAGAGAGCACTACAGACGGGCTACTGTGAGCAGACCTCCTCTGTGTGTGTGTGAGTGCTTGTGTGTGTGTGTGTCTGTGTTTGTATGTGTGTGCGTGCGTGTGTGCATATGTGTTGATGTCTCTGGGGTGGTACTTACAGGTGGGACAGAGAGGCCACGTCACTGAAGATGCCGTCTGGAAGCTCAGATATCTCGTTGCCATGGAGAGACCTGAGAGAGGAACGAGGCGGGGGGGTCAATAGGATATAAAATGAGAATAACATGGTTCATTAAACGACGTTCGTTAACCGATCTGTAAATATCGAAATGTCTGTTTTAGAAAGTTGAGTTAATCACGTAGAAACACACACTAAATGAGGTCTCACACGCACGCACGCGCGCACACACACACACACACACACACACACACACACACACACGTACAGTACTGTGTATGCTTGACTAGGAGGCTCAGGGAGGATGTATTCAGGTGTGTATTCACGTGTCTTTTGTGTCTAAAAACTGCAACATAATAACAGTGTGTGTTGGATACAGTTGCAGCGTGGGACAGAGACCAGGGCAGCCCCTAAAGAGTTAGAGCCGTAACCACACACACACACACACACACACACACACACACACACATACACATACACATACACATACACATACACATACACACACACACACGCATACACACACACACACACACACACACGCACACATATTCCTTCCTTCCCTCTCTCTCTGTCCTCTCCAGCTAACACTGCGTCGGTTGGGTGGTGGGAGGTAACTCAGTCTCTGTATGTTTGCTGTGTGTGTGTGCGTGTGTGTGTGTGTGTGTGGCAGGGCACAGACGTGAGGCTGCTGTGGAATCCAGAGGGGCTGGTGTAAAGTTACTGAGGCTGGGTCAGGCTAGGCAGGGGGGGGGGGGGGGGGGGGCGGGCAGAGTGCTGAGCAGACTGTCTGGGCTGGGTACAGGGGAGGAGGGGGGGCAACATACTGTAAAGTGGGGCCAGTAAGGTCCTATGATTCAGGGAGGGGGCACTGACAAGGACAGTGATTGTTTTTGGGTGGAAGGCATCTACCGATTAGGGTGGTGGAGGGACACGGTTTTGGGGGGGTGTGTGTTAGTGATCCTCTTTGCGTGTGTGTGCGTGTGTGTGTGTGTGTGTGTGTGTGTGTGAGTGTGTGCCAGGGCTGTCTGTTTCCTTCCTCGTCTTTCAGTAGGAGATTGGGTGACAAGCCGATGTGGATTAATGGCTGTAAAACAATATGGCCGCCCTAATCCGCCAGGTCATTACCACCGAACAGCTTCCTCTAAACCTCCTACTGACCACACGCTCATATTACCGCACCCTACACCCATCTCCCCTGTCCCTAGTAGACCATAATGCCACATATCTCCCCCCCCGAACCCTTATAGAGGACAGCCTATCATATACCTGCCTCCTCACTTCTGCACAGGGCAGAGGGGGGGGGGGGGGGGGGGGGGGGTTAGGGGGGGTTAGGGTGGGCAGTTGGCCAGCAGCAGTGGCGTGCCAGGCAGTCTTCAGCAGGGAACATGATCCTCCCCTCACATTGGGCGCTCGGCTCTAAACGACCAGAGATCTCTTCTCGTTCTGTCTCTATATCTCTTTTTTTTTTCTCCCTCCCTCTCTCTTCTCTTCTCCTCTCTCTCCAGTCTTTTTTTTCATACTTTCTCTCTCTTTCATTTGCTCTTTCTCTTCTCTCTCCTTTCATTTTCACTTTGTTTTCCCGCTCTCGCCCCCTAACACTGCCGGGGCCACGCCCTTGGCGCTGGCTTGACACACTTCTCTCACACCTAATACCCAGCAGGCCAATTAGCAGCTTATTAATCCACAACCCAAACCACAACCATTACACACGCACACACACAGGCACGTATGCATGTGCATGTGCACACACACACACACACACACACACACGCATGCACACACGCACGCACGCACACACACGCAAACACACCAAACCACATCCATTGCAGTCCCAGACCCCTGGTCTGTTTGAAGCTGTGCGCGTTAATGATTCCTCTCCTCTTTACTGGTCTGTAAAGTCAAAGGTGCTGCTTTATTAAGGCTTTGGCTCCTCGGTGTGTGTGTGTGTGTGTGTGTGTGTGTGTGTGCGCGCAAGTGCGAATGTGTGTGTCTGTGTGTGCTGCTCTATGAAGCCTTTGGCACCTCACTGTGGTTTTCTGTGAAGTCTCAAAAACCCGCCAACTTTGAACTCTGAACCCCTTTAAGAGTCTTAAGTTAAGAACTATTAAATTGGGCTCATTGTCGAGTCAACATGGTTTTTTTCACCCGCCACCCCTCGGAAGAAAAAAATTAAATAACCGTGGCACCAACGGACATTTAATAGGGGAGCCTTTGATTGATCAGACCGGTAGTAAAGACATCAAAGTAACTTTCTTTTTCATTCTGACTCCTGTTCCACTGAGACAATAGGGTGGTCCAGACAGTGAGAGGAGAGGTGTGCGTGTGCCTGTGTGTGTGTGTGTGTGTGTGTGTGTGTGTGTGTCTGTGTCTGTGTGTGTGTGTGTGTGTGTGCCTGTGTCTGTGTCTGTGTCTGTGTGCATGTGTAAATCCGCCGGTGTATTGTGTTGATCTGTGTAGGAGTGTAGGCTGGGATGGGGGGGGGTCTCATACCAACATGTTACAAGTGAAGCAGACTTATATGGTGCGTGAGTTAAAGCAGGAATCACGGACATACCTTCATTATAGATCAAAACCTTACGGCCAGAGCACGAAATACAGTATTAACTAACGTTGACTGGGCTGTAGTCTAATTCTGCAGTAAAAAAAGGACTTAGGCTTTGGATCTAATGATCATAGACCTCCAGACTAACTCTTAAAGAGGTCTTAAAGAGGCTTTGTCGAGGCTTTGTTGTGAGCAGTAAAAATGTGTGTCTGGTAAAGCACATGGAAGGTTGATAAGGCTTCCCACGAAGGGAGAAAAATATCTCTCAAACTCTTTTTCCCCTCTCTCTCTAGGATGCTATTTGGCCAGGTCTCGCTGACTTCTCTCTCCCATAACCTTGCTGTGTGTTTGAGTTAGAGTCTAAGCAAACCAGCTGCCATAATCTTCGGTTGTGTCATTATCCGTCTGCCAAATACATTCATCTTCTACATCTTAGTCATTTCGCAGACGGTATTATCCAGAAGGAGACTATTGCTCGGTGAGGGAATACAATCAGGGGGCTTTATGATATAAAAAACACACCCGGTATCAAAAGCCAAACCGTTCGAAAGAAAACATTGCTGACATTCACCATCGATTGGTTCATGTTCTACACAGGATCCGGTGCTTAGGGAAGACGTTTGACCCTTGATGGGGCTGGGGGCGTTTGGGAGGTTAGCAGGCTGACAGCTCTGTGGGGAAGTGACTGCTTGATCATCACAGTTTCGTCACTACCAGTGTACAAATGAAGAGGAAAGTAGGCCAGGGGTGTGTGTGAGGATCTGGCTGTTTATAGTGTGTCCAGCTCACTCTCACATTCTCAGCATCTGCTCTTCCCTATCCCCAGACAGCCACACAGACACACACACATAATGCAATAACGCACACGCTATTACGCACGCACACAGGCACGCATACGCACACACACAAATGCAACAACGCACACGCTATTACACACGCACACAGGCACACATATGCACACACACAAATGCAACAACGCACACGCTATTACGCACACACACAGGCACGCATACACACACACACACATGGTGGGGGTGGGTGGGGGGGTAGGAAGTGAAAAGGAGCTCACAGTAGCCTGAGAGAGCGCAGTCCACCGAAGGCCAGACTAGGGATGCAGCGCAGAGAGTTGTAACTCAGGATCCTGGAATACAAAACACACCGTCATCCAGCAGCTATAACCAGTTAGAAAATAACAACTTTAACAAGGGAACAGAAATGCAACTTTTGTTCATCATAAAAAATGTTGCCGCTAGAGAGAGCCTTGAGAGAAGCCAGAATATACTGGGTGCGTTCGTAAAAATATGCTCTGGAAATCTGATCAGCGCTCATGGAATGCCCCTTCGATGTCCAATCAAATGACTTGGTCGCTCTATGACGTTGAACCCAGTGAGTGTGCGCTCCGGCGCTCTCTCAAGAGCGAATTTACGAACACACCCGCTGTATGGGGCGGTATACTTTAATCATCTTTCCACTTCCATGCAGTTAGCCGTCCGTCTGTGCTGTCTATAGATGCATGTGTTGTCAGAGTGACGTTTGAGGGCGGGAGGGGCTGACAGTGCTTACAGTGTAGTGAGCTGGCTCATGTTGGTGAAGGAGGAGTTGGTCAGAGAGTTGATCTTGTTGTTGCTCAGGTCCCTGGGAAAGAAACAGATCACAGATGGCTACGTTAAACAAATGAATATCACAACCATAGGAGGGCAGTGAGACTGAATACATGAAAGATAGCTACTGTAGCTAGAGACAGATGGACAGACGGACAGATGGACGGACAGACAGACAGACAGACAGACAGACAGACAGACAGACAGACTCACACAAGCTGTAGGTATTTGAAGGCAGACAGTTCCTTTGGCACCACATGGAACTGGTTTCCATCCAGGTACCTGAGAAGAGGGAATCAGTTCAATACTGTTTTCTCACGTGTGTGTGTGTGTGTGTGTGTGTGTGTGTGTGTGTGTGTGTGTGTGTGTGTGTGAGTGTGTGTGTGTGTGTGTGTGTGTGTCAGGGCCAGGGGTGTGAAATGCCAGCAGGGGGGGGTAAGGACCGGGGTCAGACCACAGGACAGATCACAGCCTCTAACAACCCTCTGTGAGTTTGCTGTATTGTCCCTTATAGAGGAGGGAGGGGCAGGCGGTGAGAGAGAATGGCTGAGAGGGAGGGCAGCATACACACATACATGTGCCTCCGGGGGGGAAATGACACCCTGCTGTCTGCACAAAGGACTACCAGAGGGAGTGACACCAGCATTTAAGAACTGCACCTTTCTCCCGCTAGTCAGCACTGGCCTGAGGGGAGAGAGGGCTAGGAGCAGCGCCTGGAGGGGGGGGGGGGGGTATGGGTGGTGAGAGTGGGGGGGTAATGATAGGTAATGACGGCGTGGATAATGATGGTGGTGGCGGCGGTGGAGCAGACCCTCCGGATGAGCAGATGAAAGGGAAGGACACCTGGTCACACCTGCTGGGACAATGACAGGCCTGCAGGGGATGTGTGTGTGCGTGTGTGTGCGTGTGTGTGCGTGCGTGCGGCTATATGTAAACATGTGTTCCGCTCAGTGTGTGAACTCCTCGGAGCAGTGTCTAGGAAAGTTCTAGACCCATCTCTCTCTCCCCTCTCATTGAAACCTGCTCATTAAAATGTCCTCCTGCTCCCCTCTGCCCCTGTGGACAGCACTCGCACACATTCACACACACACACACACACACACACACACACACACACACACACAGTCACACACACACACACAGTCACACACACACACACACACACACACACACACACACACACACACACACACACACACAGCTCTTTGGCCCTCGCATAGAGAGTGACATCAGTGCTAGCCCTGAGGGCTGCTGGGAGCTAAGAGCAGAGGAATGTGTCTGAGAGAATAATTACGGGCTTTATTATCTATCTCTCTCTCTCTCTCTCTCTCTCTTCTCAGCCACCCTCCCTCCATAGACCTAGATATTACAGTTGTGAGGATGAATTGACTGACCCATGCTGCAATGCCATTTGTTTTCCTGTGTGTGTGTGTGTGTGTGTGTGTGTGTGTGTGTGTGTGTGTGTGTGTGTGCGTGTGTGTGTGTGTGTGTGTGTGTGGTGTGTGTGTGTGTGTGTGTGTGTGTGTGTGTGTGTGTGCGTGTGTGTGTGTGTGAGATACAGTGAGGATACAGTTGAGGTATGAGGAGGAACTCACAGTTCAGTGACGTTTCTGGGGATGCCTTTGGGCAGCGCACGCAGGTGCTTGTTACTGCAGCGCACCACTGTCTCCAGACAGGTACACTCACTGGGACACTGAGGCCTGGGCATACAGCTACTCTCCTCATGACCTGAGAGAGATGGAGAGACAGAGAGATGGAGGGAGGGAGAGAGGGGAAAAGAGAAGGAAAGAGAAATAGTTCAAGAAAAGAGAGAGAGAGAGACAAACCCAGATGAAGTGATTGATAAAAAAAGGCAGAAGACAGAAAGGTCAATAAATTAAAAGAACATAGTAGTACTTAATAAAGAGTAGTACGTAAAGAGTAAAGTAAAGAGATAATTGAGAGAAGGGAAGAATTGAGAGGGCGAAAGAGAAAAAGAAAAAGATGACAAGAAAAGAAAAAGGAGGGAGAGAAGGGCACACTCTTGTCAGACACACTAATGTGATATCGATTCGGAGAGCAAAGAAATCACAAAGACAAGGCTAACATTCATTCTCAGCAGCACACCGCCTCACTGGTCAATACAGCAAACAGCTCAATACTAGCACTCAGGGTGCATCGACCTGCAGCTCTGGAACTGCTGAGTGAGAAGCCACTCGCTAAACAAAAGAACAAAAGACTTTCACAACAGAAAGTCATTACGTAATTGCATTTCAACCATCGCTTGACTTTGAATAAAATCTTTGGGATGTATGGGTGGGGGCGGGGAGGGGGTAGAATATTGAGTTCAAACACACTATCAGTCCAGTCCAGACTGGTTAACCCAGGCCACAGACAAAGACATTCAGAGATGTTTATCTCCCTTTGTAGGAACCGTTCAGACATTTTGATAGCTGAACAAAATGGTCTGTTGGACATGTTGTGTAGATCCTGCCACAATCCAAAATAAGGGAATAATTAAAACTATCTAGTGCAACTCCACCACATTAGTGTGTGTGTGTGTGTGTGTCTGTGTGCGTTAGTGTGTGTGCGTGTGTGTCTGGGTGCGTTAGTGTGTGTGTGCATGTGTGTGTGTGTGTTCACCCTCTCACCCTCTTCACAACGGAAGTCTGGCAGTGCTACGTCTTGCAGGGGGATCTCTTTCAGGAAGGCAGGCCGTTGGCAGCGAGGGTTGCCAGTGACAATCTTCTTGCTTCTCAACCAATCACCAAGCCAGGCCAGGCGGCAGTCACAGTTGAAAGAGTTAGCTAGCAGGTTCCTGGGTTTGGAGGGAGAGAGAGAGAGAGAGAGATGTGTCATGATCCATCTCATAGACATGGGTTAATAATGACACTGTTAGACCTGATGGTCAGTGATTGAAAACTCTGGACCTGAATTTCTTTCCTTTTTTCTGTACTCGCTTTTGACCCAGTAACTCATTGAGACCTTGGGAACCAGATGTGTGGAACTCTAGCTAATCGATAACCTTGATGGAGGACTGTAGTGATAGCAGCCATGGAGAACAATGTAAGTGTGTGTGTGTGTCAGGTTCTTACAGGGTGGAGAGGGTCTGCAGCGTGTCAAAAGCCCCAGGTGTAATGGTGGTCAGCTGGTTGTCATAGAGAGACAGCAGACGGACGTTGTGCAGCCCAGTGAAACTGTTGTTATGGATACAGCTGATGCGGTTGTTCCTCAGCATTCTAGAATGGAGAAAGCAGAATAACTGTTATAGATAAGAGTATATTGGTTTGACATAGAATATGAATTGAGTGTGTGTGTGTGTGTGTGTGTGTGTGTGTGTGTGTGTGTGTGTGCACGTGTGTGTGTGTGTGTGTGTATGCGTGTCTCACTCACAACATGCGTAGCCCCTCTAGGCCTTTAAACATTCCGCTGCGGACCTGATCGATCTGATTGGCTGTGAGGTGGAGCTCGTTCACAGATTGCGCCCCGTCAAACGCCCCATCCTCCACCTCTGTGATCTTATTGTTACTCAGGTTACTGGGGAAACAGAGAAAGAAAGAGAACATCGGCAAAAGGCTTCTGGGAATAAAAGAAGAGAAATAGCAGGACACAGAAACGGAGCCAGAAACCTTTGACGACCTCGCTGAGGATAGAAAACAGACATGGTATGTCATTGTGAAGCTAACGGTACTGTAACACCATGTCCACACGGTATGGACTACAATGCTTTTCTCTGATCGATCTATGGGAAATACAGTACCTCTGACAAACACATATCTATCAACAACAGTGAACCATCAAATCGTTAGCCTCGTAGCATAATTGCCTAAAGTCATGCTTCACTTGTGGTCAGCCGAGCCATCTTTGTATGTAATGTCAAAAATGCCCATGTCAAAGGGATGACTTGGGCAGATAGTGATTTTGGAATGTAACAAGCATTGTGATAGGCTGATGGCATCATAGGCAATAATGCACAGTGAATCAGCAGTGTTAGGAGAGTAGAGTTAGGCAGATATCTCAATTTGGCCAAAATATGACATAGGCAATTATGCTATGAGGCGAACGAAATGTAATATTTGACAAACAGCAGCAGACTTACATCTTCTTGAGTTGGGACAGGGTCTTAAACACTCCCGTGGCCTCCAGGGTGGTGATCTCATTGTTGTTGAGGCGGCTGAGAAACAGGGAGATGATAAAACAGTCAAAACCGGCGTTAACACCAACATGCTGACTTCAAACGATCACACGTCATTTGCTATCGATATCATCTTAGCATCTTAGTTGCCGAGGCTAGAATAGAGCTGTGTTATAATTCCAGATAGGTCTTATTGTGTTGCAGTAGTG
>NC_137674.1:11815112-11817612 GCF_963989245.1 Nansenia antarctica
TGTTCTGGGGAGTCTGCCCCAGTCTGTTTTTATCTCCTCATGTCCCAGTGTGTCTGGGCTGATTTACAGCCGTGTCACTCGGCTGTGGTCGGCTGTTCCCACTGTGAGTCAGAGTGTTGGGCCAAGTGGCTTTACCTCCTTCTCTCATCAACTGTCTGGACCCCAGAGATCCCAGGAGCTTACTCAAGCCAGTCTGGAGCAACAGTGTGTGTGTGTGTGTGTGTGTGTGTGTGTGTGTGTGTGTCAGCGACAAAACCCTCCCAGAGACAAAGTGACAGCACTCTGTCTCTCTCTCTCTACTCCAGATCGATAGACTTGATCAGGGACTCTCTCACACTCTCACACACACGCACACACACAGAGGTTGTCTGCCTAGCTACACAGAAAGAAAAGAAAACAATCTCCTAAAGTAGCCTTTCACATGTGTAATCAATGCTTTTCATTATATTCATCAGGTGTGTGTGTGTGTGTGTGTGTGTCCAATCGATGCCCCCCATCCTATTCATTAGGCTCTCAGCATGGCTTTCATTAAGGGGAACATATAGTGCCATTGGGGGTATTAAACTATTAAACCAGCGTGAGTCACGAAAGGAATGGAGAATCACAGCCCACAACAAACCAGGAGAGAGGAGGGTTTCATCAATCACAGCAGACAGTGACTGAAGAACATATGTGTTATGGTATGTATATGGTCCTGAGTGGCAGAGACCTAACTGGACGTAGACCCAGTAAAGAACACCAGCGGTATCCGTGTTCCAGGCCAGGGCTGCGACACGTGGAGTGTTCAGACCTCGCGTCTCATAATAACCCATAAACATAGAATTCATTAAAACCGAGCAGGGCAGAAAAGGCTCTGGGTTCTCCATGTGTAAGTAATGAGAGCAGAGTGTGTGTGTGTGTGTGTGCGTGTGCGTGTGTGAACGCCTGTGTGTGTGTGTGTGTGTGTGCATGTGCGTGTGTGTGTGTGCGTGTCTCATTAACCAGGCATTAGGCTGGCCTTGATACGCAGCAGTTCGCCTCGCTGTAATTGAAACTGATTTTATAATGAACTTCAAGCGTTCACATCGGACCTGCTGTGCCGAGTTACTGAGAAGAACTCCCTTTCCCCCCTTCCTCCCCCTTTTCCTCCCCCCAATGCTCCGCCTCTCGAAAAAGCTGCCTTGGGTAGTGCTGAGAGAGAGGGGACCGGGAGGAGGGAGAGGATAAGGAGAGGAGGAGGAGGGGGGGGGGAGAGTGAGATGAAACATCTAAAGGAGGGGAGGCCAGTGTTTCATCCTGGCCTTGTAAATGATAAATTAGAACATGATACGGTTCATTAGCTGTGCCTGTTCAGTACAAATCTCAAACTTTAGGGCGAAAAAAGTAATGTGAAATCTCTCTGACGTGGAGAGAATCGTGGTCTTTTGTGATCTTTATGGCGATCGTTCACTCGCCTCCGCACTGTCCCGCCGGGGCCGCTGAGCCAAACAGAGATGTAATTGGTGACATAGATCACAGAGAAGCTTCTTAGAGATGCTACAAGGACATTAGGAAACACTACTTTCTCCACAGGACTGGTGGAGGAGCTGTGTGTGTGTGTGTGTGTGTATATATATGTGTATGTGTGTGTGTGTGTGTGTGTGTGTGTGTGTGTGTGTGTGTGTGTGTCTGTGTGTGTGTGTGTGTGTGTGTGCGCGTGTGTGTGTGTGTGTGTGTGTGTATATATATATGTATGTGTGTGTGTGTGTGTGTGTGTGTGTGTGTGTGTGTGTGTGTGGTGTGTCTCTGAGTGTTACAAATCAAGCACTGAGTACATTTTAGCCTTGTGTCCAGCTGTGAATCCTTTCCCCACACTCTCGCACCAAAGCCCTGTAAATGGGTCAGGGTTGTTAAGGAACACCATGCTGGGTGTGTGTGTGTGTGTGTGTGTGTGTGTGTGTGTGTGTGTATGTGTGTGTGTGTGTACACTGACCCATACTGGGTGGTTATTTATAAACAGGCTCTTTCAGAGGGGATGAGACCTAGAAAGGAGTACCTCTCCTCTCCATACCAGGGAGACACACAGAGGGTAACCACTCCCAAAGTTAGGAGAAGTTCTCTCCCTACTTCTCTTCCTCTCTTCCTCTCTCCCTCCTCCCTCTCTCCCTCCTCCACACTCCAAACCCACTCCATTCAATACTTTATCTTAACTTAAAGTCACCTTTTTGGGCTGCATTCAAAGGATTGAAGTATTTGTGTGTTATGTGTATGTGTGTGTGTGTGTGTGTGTGTGTGTACAGTATATCTGCTCATTCTATACACCAGCATTTCAGGAATGTCTAGAGAGATTATCCATGGCCATAAATGGATAATGCAGACGTTGGAGATAAGCAGAGAGAGGGATATACAGTAAGTGTTCACATGTGTTTCGGAGCAACGAGAGAGGATAAGATCTGAATCTGCTCTTACCGTGTGCGTGTGTGTGTGTGTGTGTGTGTGTGTGTGTGTGTGTGTGTGTGCATCTGTCTATGTACTATACATG
>NC_137674.1:11825112-11835112 GCF_963989245.1 Nansenia antarctica
GATCTTCTTCTTCAAAAGCATTTTGAGTGGGAAGCAATAAGGAGGAGGGAGGAGAGGTATGGAGGTCCTAACAACTGAGGAAAAGGATGTTCTCTTCTCTCTTACCTGAGCAGG
The DNA here is from genome assembly GCF_963989245.1 of Nansenia antarctica. Lineage (NCBI taxonomy): Eukaryota > Metazoa > Chordata > Actinopteri > Argentiniformes > Microstomatidae > Nansenia > Nansenia antarctica. The sequence continues at coordinate 11,825,227 of NC_137674.1, forward strand.
TGAACTCGTGTTTCTGGATCTCGGCCACATTGAGGCCTTTGAGCATGGAGGGGGCGGTACACTGGGTGAACAGACCAATGGTGGGCCTTTGTCTCAGCCACTGGGCCAACCAGGACAGGTTACAGTCACAATGAAGGTTGTTGGAGTGGAGACGACTGGGGAGAGAGAGAGAGAGAGAGAGAGAGAGAGAGAGAGAGAGAGAGAGAGAGAGAGAGAGAGAGAGAGAGAGAGAGTTAGGAGTTTGCCGTCATCAATAGAGAACATACGCGCGTGGCTGCTGTCTGCCGTGGGGGTCTGTATGCGTGTCTTTATTATCTTCCTGGCTGAAAGCTCACAAGAAACTGAATTGACTGAACACACTGTATAACACTGTATAACAGGCAGTGTGCTGATCTCGTTATCCTCCTATCTGTACTGACTGTCTATCTGTTAAATCAGACTTGGCACTCGTAATCAGATGATACGCGTGAGTGGAGCTGAATGCATATTAGCGCCTGGCACTATTCCTCTTCCCAGTTATTGAATGATTGAATCTGTAAAAATCCCCCCAAGTCCATAACGAGTGCTCATTTTGGCGGAGTACTTGGCACGTCACTATCATACACTGATCTTAAACCCTAATCGGCAGCAGCATACTGTACTAACCCGAAACCCCAATGTCTGGGTCTCGTTCCCAAACCTATTCTTCCCCGGTCCCATTATATCTCCCCGCAGCGGAGCGTTCGTAACAGATGATTGTAAATGACACATTCTAAATGAGGAATTTCCAAAAGGAACATTATAAACCCTGAATACTCCAAACATGACATTCCAGGAACGTTCCCCTTGTCCAGAATAACTCTGTGGTGGTGGTGGGGGTTTTGGAGCACACACACACACACACACACACACACACACACACACACAGTACACTTGCACACACTCACGCATAAACACACACACACACACACACACACACACACACACACACGCTTGTGCACACACACACACACACACACACACACACACACACACACACACACACTAACCCCACTGGGATTACCCATAACCCCACTGGGAGCGGAGAGCACCACAAAAATGAAAGTGCGGTGGCTTTAAAAATCCCAACGAGCATAATTGATTTAATTCATACATAATTTCATCTTTAGTCATTATATTTAGACAATAGGCTTTGGGGGGTATGTATTTCTGGGTTGGTTGTTGTTGTTGTTGTGTGTTTCTCCAACTGGGGAGGATAATGTCCGTTGGCATGGCTACAGACCCTACTGTGGGTGACTGTGGGTTATGGCTCCCAACCAAGACTCCTTGGAGTCTCTCTGTGCTCGTTGAGATGATGGCGTTACAGCGTACCCTAACCCCCGCTGCTTTCTCACACTGCTCTATTAGCCGCAGTATGAAATGAAAAAAAGATGACTGGACTAGAATTGACTTTGTTTTCATTGTATAACAGTTGAATGTGTTCCCAAAGAAGGGTATGATGAACTTCTCCCTCGGAGGACAATATCTCCCCCAGAGACAGTCAGACGGGCAGATGGACAGACTGACAGACAGAGAGAGGTGTTGGTGTGTGTCGGTGTGTGTGTGCCACTCACAAGGTGCGTAGCTTGGGCATGTGGTTGAAGCTGGACACGGGGATGCTGCTGATGTTGTTGTTGTTCAGAGTTCTGGAAGAGACAAACATAGAGGAGAAGATACATTTAGTCAACATGGAGAGGAGAGACTCTAAAACCATATCCTCTCTCCTCCCCGACCCCCCTTTCTTTCTCCTCTCCTTCAGTTATGTTCTGTTCAGTAGTGTTCAGTACCTATCTTTCTCCCCTTTTTCTCTCATTTCCCTTCTTTCTTCCCTCTCTTTCCCCTCTGGGTGTCTTCCCGCTGGGGATATCACACCTCTACCACACAGATGGGGGCCCTCGCCACCTCCCACACATTATATATGAACATGCACACACACACACACACACACACACACACGAACATAAGCACACACACACACACACGCACGTACACACACACACACACACACACACACACACACACACACACACACACACACACCCCCCATCCCCCGCCCCCCTATCCGGGGCATCAGCTGCTGTGAGAGGAGTAAGGTCATTCCAATCAGCCTAATAACCTCATCCCACATCTCAACTGCTCCCCCTCTCTTAACACATGCTGTCCACCCCCCATATAAAACCCCTACATACATCACCATCAAACCAAGTCATCCATCGCCACCCACACATTACGTCAACCCAAACCTGATCCCTACTCTAAAGGCAACCCCCTTTTCCCCACCTCTTTCCCCCCCCCATCCCCCACACAACATTCACATCATTAAAACAATAGCATTAGAAATAGAATGGCCACCCGTGTAGGAGGTAGAGGTAGAGGTAGAGGGGTGGGAACCCTGATGCCATCTGGCAGTCGGGCTACCTTGGCTCTGCTGGGTCCTGTGTGTGCGTGTGTTTAACAGAGGGCTGTCTGGACTGTATAACCCAGTTATAGTGACGGTTATTAAAAGGCTCCATTAAAAGACTTAATTTAACTAACAGCTAAGTGGAGTGGGGGAGGGCTAGGGAGGCTGGGGTTTGGTTGAGTAAATAAACAGGGGTGTTAAGAGAGTTTGAGCATCTATGCGTGTGTGTGTGTGTGTGTGTGTGTGTGTGTGTGTGTGTGTCTGTGTGTGTGTGTCTGTATGTGTGTGTGTGTGTGTGTGCGTCTGTCTGTGTGTGTGTGTGTGTGTGTGTGTGTGTCTGCATGTGTGTGTGTGTTTGTGTGCGTGTGTGTGTGTGTGTATGTGTCCTGGTGTGTGTGTGTGTGTGTCCTGGTGTGTGTCTGTGTCTGTGTGTGTGTGTGTGCGTGTGTGTGTGTGCGTGTGTGTGTGTGTGCGTGAGTCTGTCTGTGTGTGTGTGTCTGTGCGTGCGTGCCTGTGTGCCTGCGTGCGAGTGTGTGTGCGTGTATGTATGTGTGTGTGCGTGCGTGTCATACAGTACTTACAGGACTTCCAGACCCCGTAGCGCTCTGAAGGCTCCGTCCTCAATGCAGCTGATGTGGTTCTTATCCAGCTGACTACAGAGACGGAACAGACACAGGTCACATGGTTGATGAACACAACTCACACATACATATCATCGCAAAACAGTAAAACGCAAAAAAGAAACCACTGTTGCGATTCTAACAGATATCTTCAGGAGAGTTGTCGCATGACGTCATCATCCAATGACCATGATTGATCTGCAGTCTGTTAGGCCCTCATACACGTTAAATGCGGAGTCTTTTATACACTGGGTCAATAAACATAATCAATTCCAATACAGAGAGCTACTCTAGGCTAGATATAATATCACACACACACATGTGCGCGCACACACATACACACACGCACGCACGGACGCACGCACGAACACACACACACACACACACACACACACACACAACACACACACAGACGCAAGCACACACTCTCCCTCTTTCTCCCCACAGAGCAGACATAATCACTGATGGAGAGTACATTGACTCTGAGGTAAATCGATAGTGATACAGTCATCTCTGCTCGTATAACCGCTGGACAATTGTGCTGACTGTTTATCTACAACGATAGGGGCATAAATCAGTGTGTGTGTGTGTGTGTGTGTGTGTGTGTGTGTGTGTGTGTGTGTCTGTGTGTATGTGTGTGTGTGTGGGTGTGTGTGTGTATGTGTGTATGTGTGTGTGTATGTGTGTGTGTATGTGTGTATGTGTGTATGTGTGTATGTGTGTGTGTGTGTATGTGTGTGTACAAAAATAGAAGAATAAATGACTGGTCCATGGCTCAATATGGGGAAAGCCAGCCCACTCAATCACAGTATTGTCCCCAGAGCACTTATAGGGGGGAGTACAGGGATCTGATAGGAGCCTTCAGCGTCTGGAGCGAGAGGAATGATCTGCTCCTCAATCAAACCAAGACCAAGGAGCTAGTTATCTTCCGTAGGTCTAAGCCACCTCGGTTGCCCATTAACATCCGGGGCGAGGATATCGAGGTGGTGAAGACCTACAAGTACCTGGGGGTGCATCTGGACGACAAACTGGACTGGTACACCAACACAGAGGCACTTTACAAGAAGGGCCAGAGCAGGCTGTACTTCCTAAGAAGACTTAGGTCTTTTGAAGTGTGTGGAGAGATGCTGGCCATGTTTTACCAGTCTGTCATGGCCAGCATTCTCTTCTACGCTGCAGTCTGCTGGGGGGGAAACATCACCAAGAGGGATACCGGACGGCTGGACAAGCTCGTAAAAAAGGCGGGTTCAGTGGTGGGAAGGAGCCTGGACTCTCTGGGGACGGTGGTGGAGAGAAGGACTAGGAGTAAGCTGCTGTCCATCAGGGACAACCCCAACCACCCCCTCCATCATGTCCTCGCTGGGCAAACCAGCAGCCGCCGCAGAGGGCGGTTCATTACGATACGCTCCCGGACGGAGCGATATAAAAAATAATTTATCCCGGCTGCACTAAGACTGTTCAATGGCAACTAAAGTAGCAGTCGGGGTCAAGGCTCCTGAATTTGTATTTATTATTTATTTTAATCATCATCATCACTTTTTAGTATTTTAATATAATAACTATAGCCATCTTTTTTATCCACTTTTATATCATGATCTCACTGTTTTTTATATACTGTACATGACTGGCCCAGTGTTGTTGTCTGTCCTTTATGTTGTGTTGTTATGTGTTGTTTTTAGTGGAGTGGCGTGGCAAAATGAATTTCCCCACGGGGATAAATAAAGTATCATTGAATTGAATTATGCGCACACATACAGCCATGTGTCATTAATATGCGCAAAGCTGGCTGATTAAAAGGGCCAAAACAATGTGTGTGTGTGTGTGTGTGTATCATACTTTTCACTGTCCGATTCGAGTGGCCGCCACAACGCGCAATTGGGTTTGTTCATGCGTGCGTATACGGGTAAATCCACAGTTCCGTAGCACCCCCAATTAACAGTCAAGCTCCCCCTTAGCGCCCGCAATGACAATTCACTGGTTATAATATATATATATTATAACCAGTAGAAAAATCTACGGATGTTTCCTCTTGAATAACGAACATCCTTCATCCATGCATCCATTATAGATAATCTATTATAGATACTATAGATCTATTAGATACTCACAGATTCTTGATGTCGGTGGCTCCTCTGAAGGCTTTCCTGGGGATGGACTGGATGACATTTTCACTCAGATCTCTGTGAAGACAAAGAACAAGGGTTGTTTTAGCCTCAAACCCGACAACTCCATGTCCAAACAGAGACACACACAGTTTCATAGTGTGTAGGGAAGATGTGTTCACAAGAAACAAACTTGTTCAATATCAGCAGTGTAGCCCTGTGGTGAAATCTTGCTTCTATCCTGACTGACTGAACTCATTCCATGTGTCCTTGTTGTCCACTCCTCATTAAGAGTGCCCATCTGTGGAGAGAAGGTTCCGGGGGGAACAGGTCTTCTAAAGCCTTTAGTCTTTTTCTCTTTCAAACCTTTGACAACAAACATCCAGTGGTGTGGAGGCAGCATGCGGCGGGTTAGAGCACCGCATCGCAAGTTTATAGTGGCTGTATTATCTAGTGTTCACTCATGCTAAAATATGCTCTGAACAGGTTTATGCCCCCAGTGTGAGGAGTCCATCTCAGTGCCTGAGAGGCAGCGGTGTCTGACAGTACTAGGGCCCGCGGGGCAGATTCAGAAAGAGACTTCCAGACAAAGACCATTGAATGGAGGTGTGTGTTTGTCCTTTTCTGAACAATAACTCCAAATAAAGTATATTGAAATAGTGTTGTGTGTGTGCGTGTGTGTGTGTGTGTGTGTGTGCATGTGTGTGTGTGTGTGTGTGTGTGTGTGTGTGTCTGTCGTGCGTAGAGAGAAAGGTGGAGGTTGAGAGACGAAGAGAGTAGAGGGGCGTGTCAGAAAGGAGGGGGGCGGGGGAGGGGGGGAGAGAGAAACACAAGTAGCCATAGTTTTAATTAGCAGGAGTCTTTGTTAGGTGGTTAAATGGTGAGCTAACCTCATTCAGAAAGAGGCCTCCCCTCTCCTACACACACACACACACACACACACACACACACACACACACACACACACACACACTACCCCCCTCAAACAAGCTCCTGCCAATGAGGCCACACACACGCGTGCACGCACGCGCGCACGCACGCACGCGCGCACGCACGCACGCACGCACGCACGAGGCTCACACAGCTCAGACGGATGTAAACAGAGTACTCGTCGTGGCCCCTCTGAGAGGTCGTAACTACACCAGAATACATACCCTGCTTGGTACCACCTTACATTACAGCACAGCATAAGTGGGTATATATGATAATAACCATGGTAACGACCTGTAGCTAATCACCCTACTGTTAACCTTGAGGAGACCATTCCTAGTACGCCTGGGGAAATCCTTTGCAGAAAGTAGCTCGAAAAAAGGGTGGAAACCCGAACTTAGTGACTCCTCGTGACACGGTTAAACCAATCAAATACCTTGCTTGGGCAGAACAAAAAAAAAAATATATATATGTTTTTCTTTCAGGTTTTTCTTTCATTTTCTTCAATGTTGGAAACTAGCGTAGGCAAAGACTCTCTGCAATGTAGTCCTACCCGGTTGGAAAGGGAAAGACAACACACAAGGCAACAAACAACCATTCTATGGGCATGTGAGGAGGGGTTCTTGGATCGAATGAAATTGCGAGCACAGTCTCCCATCACTCCATCCAGATCAATCCAAGCCAGTTCAGCTACATTTCGGCAATTTAAAATTGTCCAGACCTCCAACAGAGCGGTGAGAAGACTGCGATGATTTTGAGGTATGGCTACACAAGAGGACACTATTGTTAATTAGCTATCACTCTGACTCTCTTTGGCTAGCAATCATCATGTTGACAACTGTCTCCAAAAATGCTCACTGTCTCCAGTCTTCTTTACATTCTGCAGTTTGTGACATATGGACTTCCATAGCATATAAGAAGGTAGTTGTCTTTCTTGTTAACAGTAAGTATTTGTAATTTCCATGTTATTACCCTCTTATTCCGAGCTGTAATGTAAAGTGTTTCCCTATTCTGCACAACACAATTTACTGCAATAGTCCTAGACCAGACACTTAAAGACACACACTCTCTCTCACACTCACACACACACACACACACACACACCCACACACACATATACAAAGGCACACACAGCTTTGCGTCTCTAAGATACATGCGTACACACTGATTCATCAGACTTCCAGAATATTCTTTTGGAATGAAGATTTATGAATTCACAGACATGGTTTCAACATCATACAAAAGGGATCGAAAAACACTGGTGCCACAGTACTGTAGTTGTTGTGCAATATGATTCATTCATGAATGAATGGGTGGTTGTGCCTTCATGGTAGAACAGCAATTAAAACAGCCTATTGAAGGCCACTATAAATCTACCACAATTAACATAGGAATTTGAACATTCGCTATTTGTTTGCTTTAAATATCCATAACTCTCATTCCAGACACAACCATTCAACTTTCACAAAAAACATTGTCGCATTACAATTATGTATGGACATGCACATGCACATACACACGCATGCACACACCATTAGCTAAGGCACATGTTAACAAGGGTCTACTGTAGAGTTTGTGTTGTATCAGCAGATAACTCTGACCTGTCGTGTCTTGTCTCATACTTAGAGTTTCATCACAGATCAAGTATGTATGTCTTAACATGGCATGACGTTACAGAAGAACAACTATACGAAATTAGCAGGTTCACGTTGAATAAGCTACCGTTAAAGCAGTCCAATTATCTTAACGACTGCACATACCTCCCGCATAGACATCAGCTTTAGCTGGCTCCCATTCAAGCATTCATACACACACACACACATTTTTTCACTTGGCACCTATTCAGGATTTCCTATTCAGAGGAACATATATACAGTATATATATACCATCTGAACAGACCTGAACCTCAACCGTTACATACTGTACACTCCATTCACTCTGGAACGCTGATAACTGAAGAAACCCAGCTCGCTCTTTCAAAAAGCACATTTAGGATTCGATCAGTCAAGTATTTATTACGGTTTGGTGAGAAAATGTGTCGAATAGTGGTTCAGGTTTTTTTTCTTAGTCCTGTTCAAAATAAACAACCATACTTGATGCCCTCAGTCTCCTGCATAAAACTGGATATTATCCTCAACATCCAAACCACTTAACATCTCATTCTGTTTCTTATTTTGCCAACTCTTTGTTGTTCTCTTGGCAAAGCAACAGTGTAGAATAGTTGAAAGCAGAGCCAGTCTGGCACCTAGCATACCTCTTATCAACACACAGCTACATGACAGATAGGCTTTTGTTCCTCCGTCCTACCCGTCCCTGCGCTCTGGCAGAGGACTAATTAGAGTTCTCACCTCGGCTTCACCCCGGCTCTACAAACAGCTGGATGTACCTACTGATGCTGGAGCCACTGATCTCTACATAGGTGTGGAAGGCTGTTGACGACATTTCCCCACCAGACAGCAAGGCGTGTGGTGTGTGTGTGTGTGTGTGTGTGTGTGTGTGTGTGTGTTTCCTCCCAGGCAGAGAGATGAGAGTACATGGAACAGTACAATAGAGCTCTAAGATGGAGTGGAATCTCAGTATTTGACTGTTAAAGTGCCAGATGATAAAACTATCTGCCAGGGGCTTGGTGGAGGGAGGGAAAACATTGAAGTGCCGATTAGTGTGTGTGTGTGTGTGTGTGTGTGTGTGTGTGTGTGTGTGTGTGTGTGTGTGTGTGTGTAGCTTAGCTTAGTGTGTGTGTGTGTATGTGTAGATTAGTGTGTGTGTGTGTGTGTGTGTGTGTGTAGGTGTGTGTGTGTGCGTGTGTGTCTGACACTGTGAGACTGTGACAGTGCAAACACGATAGAATGTCTAAGTGCTAAGTGGGAACATGACACAAATGGGTGAAATCAGCAAGGTTAACCTCCTATAATCCTGTTAGCATGCTTTAACGCGATTGGCCAGAGCTTACACGGCCCCCCCAGTGATGGCGTTTCATTGGATTAGGCTCAGGGGTTGAAGAGGGTCGGTGTGTGTGTGTGTGTGTGTGTGTGTGTGTGGGGGGGGGGGGGGCGCTGAAATAAAGGGAAATTATGCTGCTGCCAGAAACTGTTTTTCTTCCCATCACTCATTCTTTATCTTTTATCTCTTCTTCTTTTTTTTATCACTCGTTTCCTGTTTTATCAGCCTCCCTCTCTATCTCTCAATTCACTATCCCTCACTCTCTCTCCCTTCCCACTTTCTTGCCTCTTCCTCTCACTTGCTCCCTCTCTCCGTGTCACATAGAAGAATCACTGTGGTCATGGTCTGGAGTCTAAACTATTCTTCTGTGTTCCTAAAGGATTTATCGGCTGGCTCAGCTCCTAAAGGAGCCAGAGAAATATTAAATTTAGCAACGCTACATTTCTGAATTGACACATTCTTAAAACGGCAAACAGGACATTTCTGTGGGTGACCAAACTGTATTTTCCATACCGTGCGGTTAGCGTTCACTGGTCTTTTCTAAGCTGAGCTGTAACTGAGTCGGGTTTTAGATATGTAACATTTCAAACGGGTTTGGATGCAGACTTTCAGAGAGACACTGATCATTTTTAAACGCGTACATGATTATGTGAGAACAGTCACCATAAAAAGGGATTATAACTGCCAGTCTCAATCATAGAAACATCCCAATAACAATAATGTCTGAAATGAACATTTCAGCCTGTGTTCATGGGTGAAACCCTCTCCTTCTCTCCCTCTGAACACATGAAACACAGAGTCTCTTTGATTCTGAAAAACACTGTCCTTTCTTTTACTAAAGAGGCTGTCTGAACGTTCCGACACAGTACGGGCC
>NC_137674.1:11840112-11842612 GCF_963989245.1 Nansenia antarctica
CACACACACACACATACACACAGACGCATGCACACACACACGCACGCACGCACGCACGCACGCACACACACACACACACACACACACACACACACACACATACATACATACACACACACATACATACATACATACATACACATGCACACACACACACATATACACACACATATACACATATACACACACATATACACACACACACACACACACACACACACACACACACACACACACGCACACCGTATGGAATTAGCAGAAGCGCAGAGGCATCTTGAATGGGTTTGTGCCCAGCACTGTGTTATCCTAATGTTGAAAGATGCTGTGGATGATAGAGGACCTTTCTCTCTCACACACACACACACACACATGTGCACACACACACACATGCACATGTGTGCACACACACACAATCATACTCGCACACACGCACGTAAACTTTCTAAAAATGTAAAAGGGATCTGAGCTCAAAGTGATTTCATGCCTGGACTCCCCTCTAACCAACTACAGATACACACCAATGAGAAACACAGGCTCTCCTTGTCATGAGAACTCAACAACCAGTCAGTCAATATGACTATCACATCCACATGACCATGGACACACACACACACACACATGCATGCCTATGCATACCTGACATGCAGACGTGCTCATTGCGTATGTTGCAGAGGTACATTCCCAGTTATTGTGCAAACCTGATTGCATTGATCAAGACAAATGCTTAAAGGCACTATCGTCAAATGTCAATGTTTGAGTATGTGCATGTGTGTGTGTGCATGTGCATGTGCATGTGTGTGTGTGTTTATGTGTGTGTGTGTGTGTGTGTGTGTGCACACATGCGTGTGTGTGCGCGCACTTAATCTATCCATTCATCCATCCCTCACTGTTTGAAGGAAGGGAAGAGAAAAACACTGCAGCAGAGAGAGAGAGAGAGAGAGAGAGAGAGAGAGAGAGAGAGAGAGAGAGAGAGAGAGAGAGAGAGAGAGAGAGAGAGAGAGAGAGTAGGGACAACAACAAAGAGACCAAGTAACAAGTCAGATATAATGGCCTGTTCACTGGAACCATCTATGAAAACAAGCTGTCAGCCATTTGACTACAGTGGTATAAAGGGTGATGGGACGAGGCAGAGGAGACTGTGATCTAGAACACCAACGCAGCCATATGTACGCTCTGTAAACTGGTTAAAGATGACTTGACTATGATTGGCTCAAATATTGTTCTAGCAAGTTTTCCTGGAATAGCTGTTCTCATGTGTCTGTCAGACAGACAGACAGACAGACAGACAGACAGACAGACAGAGACACAGACAGACAGACAGACAGACAGACAGAGACACAGACAGACAGACAGAGACAGACAGAGGGACAGTCGGGGACAGACAGACAGACATTGACAGACAGAGAGACAGTCGGGGACAGACAGACAGACATTGACAGACAGACAGTGACAGACAGAGAGACAGTTGGGGACAGACAGACAGTCAGGGACAGACAGTCAGGGACAGACAGACAGCACAGGGAGAGGGAGGAACCAGGGGAGAACCAGAGAGGGAGACTCCAGGGGGGACAGATACATGTGAAAAGAAGAGAGGGATTTCTCCGATGTTTGACAGAATAAAACCATGCATAGATCATCCCCTCAACCACACACACACACAGGCACACGCGCACACACACATGCACACACACAGGCACACGCACACACACACAGGTACACGCACACACAGGCACACGCACACACAGGCACATGCACACACAGGCACACGCATGCACGCACGCACACACACACACACACACACACACACACACACACACACACACACACACACACACACAGTCTGTTACACGGTTCAGACGCCTGCTAACTCAGTGAGAATCCCCTCTGTCATCAGCCCCTATGCTGCCTCAGTCACACATGGAAACTATCAGAGGAGGGGAGAGAACGTGAGGAGAAACCAGAGCGAGCTAACCCAACCAGGAGGAAGGTCAACCATGGAGGAGAGGACGACCTCTACCTAGAACACTCTCCCACCTTCCTCCATCTGCCTCAGGAGACTCACCTTAACCACCAAACACCAAGACAAACGCAGGAGAACGTACCACACAGAGACACACCAACACTCATATACCCACTCGTACACCAGAGCAACACTCGTATAGGAAAAGTCCTGTGTCACTGCGCTGTGTGTGTGTGTGTGTGTGTGTGTGTGTGTGTGTGTGTGTGTGTCACAGTGATAGGGCTGGGTGGTAGAGACTGGGTGGTTTGTCCCGATGGCCCAAAGGGGGGGTGGAGAGAGAGAGAGAGAGGGTAAGGATATAAATAAACACCTACAACAATAAAGATAACAGGCTGTAGAACCAAGGCCCCTCTCTCTCTCTCTCTCTCTCTCTCTCTCTCTCTCTCTCTCTCTCTCTCTCTCTCTCTCTCTCTCTCTCTCTCTCTCTCTCTCTCTCTCTCTCACACACACACACACACACACACACACACACGCACAGAG
>NC_137674.1:11865112-11870112 GCF_963989245.1 Nansenia antarctica
CAATAACAGACTCCTAATGAAACAGACCCCCAAACACTCAATTCAGAATGAGTAAAAGAGTGAGAGAGAAAGAAAGAAAGAGAGAGAGAGAGAGTGGTAAAACGAGAGAGAGAGCGGCCAATTAATCCTCCATACAAGAGAGAGAGAGGAACCATCTGGGTGAGTGTTCCACCTGAGGGCAGTGGGCTTTCCCATTAACCTCTCTTGTTAGGACCATTAAAGACAGACCCTAACAAGCCCCTGTGAGCACTTAGAGCAAGTGCAAAGACCTACACACACACACACACACACACACACACACACACACACACACAGAGAGAGAGAAAAAAATCACACTGTTAGGCTTCCTCTGGGAGCTGAGAACCTTTTAAGTCCATTAAGTCCTCCTGGCTAGAGAGAGAGACGGGGCTGTAACCTAACCACATCAGTCTGGGCCGGGAAGGGAACCCATGGTGTGGCCCAGACGGCTGATGATTTAAGAGACGCATTAGGAAGCGGCTTTGTCTTGGTTCCGCACCGTCTCCTAGCGGTGTGCTACTTACCAGACCCGCTCGGGCTGTAAGCCTATACGGCTGCTGTGGTGGTGTAGATACAGCGTGAACAATCACATTTAATATTCTAATATATTCCGTTCCGTAATACATTCTCTCTAAAAAGGAGTGAAGATGTAATGAGCGGTTAGCGAACATCACTTCTACACCTGCAAACAATGCCATGACTGTGCTTTTGTCCTCGCCTGAATACTATAAAATATTCAAAAGAATAAAGCCTTTGAATTATGTTAGACACACTAAGTGAATGGTTTAAGCAGGTGTTCCACATTCTTTTAGCGTTTTCGGGAAAAAAAAGGCAAATCTAATCAAAAGGTTCCCGGAGTAATGGAAATAAAGGTAGTAGCGAGTGAATGGAGCTGGAGAGCCTCTGTTAATACAATTCCTTTCGACTTCTGGCAAAAGCTCTGCTCTCCTTCGATGCTCTAATCAATGGCTCAAGGCTATCCTCTGGTCTGGTCTGGAGCTGCTCTGGTAGAGCGTTTAGTCAGCTGCAGCTGTGGTGGTGGGTAGAGCAGTGCTTTACCCTGCAGCTCCCATCTCTCCCACAGCTCCCAGGGGCACAGGGTCTTACAGCAGAGGGTTTTAACGCCGAAGCTAACACGCTAACAAGCTAACAGTTGGGACTGTGGTGGTGGTGGAGCGGTGCTTTACCCTGCAGCTCCCATCTCTCCCACAGCTCCCAGGGGCACAGGGTCTCACAGCAGAGGGTTTTAATGCCGAATCTAACAAGCTAACAGTTGGGACTGGATGGGTTGGGGATAGATAGAGGGGTTGGAGGTGGATTTGTGGAGGGATAGCTGTTGGGGTGGCAGAGAAGGACATACGGAGGGGGGGTATGGTTGGGTTTAGGGAAGGACTGCAAGTGGACTGCAGGGGATAACTGTAGGGAAATGATTTTTTCGGTGTCCCTCCGCTTCATTATTCCCAGATGTTCCAGGTAACCCGAAGCGGAATAATCAGAACTAGAATGAGAAGCCAGCGACGGGGACGCTCTAATTATCCACGGGAAAATGGAGCCTTGTTATGGACGTGAATAAAACTTTTAGCGTTACTTTGGGATGGCCATGCCGCGTGGGTGTGTGTGTGTGTGTGTGTGTGTGTGTGTGTGTGTGTGTGTGTGTGCGTATGTGTGTGGGAGGATTTCACAGCCGGGATCAGTCTACTAATGAAGACACATCAAACCCAGAGGAGAAATGGCCAAAGGTATAGAAATGGAAACAGCTTGGGATCAAATATCACTCCATAATCACTCAATAATCCTTGTCCAGCTCCATGTCTCAAGTGCATTAGTGCACACACACACGCACATAAAGTTTACAAAGTATACAAACCACACACAACCCCGCAAAGAAACTGTAGATGACTTGGCAAAAATCACACTCTGAGGTGGCATCATGGACTTCTACTCATCCAGTCCTCCTCACACAAACATATCCATACAGACAAAGGGTGTGTGTGTGTGTGTGTGTGTGTGTGTGTGTGTGTGTGTGTGTGTGTGTGTGGTGGGGTGGAGATGGGGTAGACAAAGTGTGTGTACTCACAGACGGGACAGGGCAGCATTCTTCTGAAACAGCAACTCTGGAAGCTGGTTCAGTTGGTTACGGTTCAGACGCCTGTAAGGAAAAGCATGATTAACTTGCTGTGTGTGTGGTGTGTGTGTGTGTGTGTGTGTGTGGGTGTGTGTGTGTGTACGTGTACGGTGAATCACTTCTACACACTGCAGGAGAACGCTGGGCACAGCCAGAGGCTATTGTATTTCAGCGCTGCATTGAATGTCACATAAATATCGCACTGAAAGTTCAGGGAAATTAAAATTCTAGTCAGACAATGATTTCTGCACAGTGGGCTAGAATGCCCCGAGTATCTCAGGACTGAGTTTCCCATCCTAACACTCACATATTAATACAAAGAAATGATGTTTCTAATCTAGTCAGAGGCATTGGGGAAACAACAATAATATATGTGTTTTGGTTATCTATAAGTCCCCTAAAGATGCAGCAGGTATCTAAACACTAAACACGTACATATTGCATCTTGTCACAAACCCGAAGGTAGTGGCAGAAAAGAGAGTCCACACACGTGTTAAACAGACAACTTAAGTTTTATTATACTAATTAAGCAAATTAAACTAAATAACATATGGATAAGAATCAGTAGTTTATGCCATGAGTGAATGAGTGTAAAATGTATGTTGTATGTGTGAGGGGTGTATGTATGTAGTGTCAAAATAGGAGGCCCAGAACCTAGGTAACCTGAGACCTCACCAAACCCTAGAAGGAAGAAAGGCAAGTGGAAGAGAGAGTGAGCTATGGATACACGCCTCAATATACACCCTCAGCTCCCCAAACCCAGGTGACACTAGTCAGGCTGACGACCCACCCCCTCCGCCAAGGCTCCCGAAGGAAACAGAAACAGCCGACAGGCAGGCAGAGTGGGAGGCGTCACAATGGTGTCACTAACCGACACTGAGGGTGACTGATGAGGCTATGCTAGCCTGCGGCCCACAGCGCTCGGCTTGGCACTGGGAACTACCCCGCCGTAGGACAACTAATGCCCGAGACTGGCAGGGTTTATGCAAATGAAACAATTAAGGAAATTAGGAACAGGCTGTTGTTAATCGCTGTTCGAAAAAAAAACACAGCTTTTCTACCCTCTGAATGCCCCTATTGGAAGCACATGGGGGTGGCTGTCTGTGGGAGGCTGAGAGGCAGGCTGTGCTCAGAGCACACCCACAGCTATAGATATACATAGATATTATAGTATACACATAGCCTATTGAGTTTAGCAAAACAGGCCTTGAGATCTATAATTCTCATAGGTATGACTAGCAGTTCTGTTCTCGCTGAACTGTACATGCTTAGTTGGTGAGTTGTATGCTTTTCAGGCCCCTATGGTTTTCCTAGCAGGAGTCATTCCCAGGTCTGTCTGGCGAGCAGTGTGATTGGGATAGACAGTCTGAGTCTCTGGCTGGGGCTCTGAGTGTGGATGGGGAACAGCAGCAGACTGCATGGGTCATTCCTACCCCTCAAAACCCTCACCACACCCTCACCACACGTTTAGTGACAGACATGAGTGTGTGTCTTATGTGGTACTCACACTCTCTCTCTCACAGACACACACACACACACACTCACACACATAATGTTAATGTATTACTGTGGGTTACAAAACCATATCAAATAGACTCGTTTTATTCATCAACAAACACGTGCGTGTGTGTGTGTGTGCGCGTGCGTGTGTGCGTAAAACGCTTCCATATTGGGGTGTAGTTGGTTGGTTGGTTTGTATTTTCTGACACACTAAACTGACTTGCGGTAAAGTGTGTTTGTCTGCGTGTTACCAGGCTGTTTACAAGCTGTTCAGAGACCCTGGTGTCCCACAGATGAGCCAGGTCTGTGGTGAAGAGGCCTCTTTAAACAGGCTGGTTGTCAGTTCCCAGTCCCCCACGAGAGGGCATTCCTGGCAATAAGAGCTCATAAAACAGCCCAGCCCTCCATACCCCAGTCCTGACTCTTTCAGGCCATGCCAGAAAAAAGACTGGAAGGTTCTACTGTACCTAGTTTCACCACTAAGAAGGGAAAAGCCCCCAAAGACTTTTTTCGATGCTGTCAATGAAGTTATATTTTGTCTGTTTTTACAAGCCCGGTCATCTCGTGACAGCCAGAAAACCCCCCAGTGATACTTACAGCCTCTCCAGCTCCTTCATGTCGTCAAACGCTCCGCGTTCCACTGCTCCGATCTGGTTTTCCATCAGTTGCCTGGAGAGAGAGAGAGGGGGGGGGGGGCGGGGGGGTTAAAGTGGGAGTAGGTGCCACAGCGCCACAGTATGCCCCCTTGTTGAGTGCTCAGTCTGCGGCTAGGTGGGTCAGGCCCCTTGGTGAATGATGTAGGGGGTGGGGAGGGGGGGGGGGGGTTAGTGGGCAGTAGGTAAGGGGAAGCGGGTAGGGATCTGTGTGTTTGGGTGGTTGGGTTGTTTGAGTGGCAAGGCACACTGTACTGGTAGAGTTTTAGTCTTCAGGCTGGCTGGTTGAAAAGTCTCTGGAAGTCGGTTGGTTGAGGGGTTTAGTAGGTAGGGGTGCTAGGGGGGGTAGGGGGTAGGATGCTGGGTGGCGAATGGCGAGTGGGGGGTGAGTGTTAGTCTTCTGGCTGGCTGGTTGAAAAGTCTGTAGAGGTCGGTTGGTTGAGGGATTTAGTAGGTAAGGGTTGCTAGCGGGGTAGGGTGTTGTTGTTTTTTGGGTGGTAAGGCCCCCGGTAGAGTGTTAGATGTCAGGCTGCCTTCCAGCACCCCTGTGGCCCTGGGCGGTGGTGTGGTCCGAGGGCATGCGCTGCTGTGGAATCTTGGCACGGACCGCCCCAAGGGAACTCGGCCAGGGAAGAGTTTCCTCCTAAGGTAGGTTAGTGAGTCAGGCCAGTGTGTTCTGAACTGGAGCTCTTGGTGTGGTCTGC
>NC_137674.1:11877612-11880112 GCF_963989245.1 Nansenia antarctica
ACATCCCACCACAAGTCGACATAAACATGACTAAAAAAACTAGGATAAACAATCAGCAACCTAGAAAACAGGCACCCAGAGGCTGCCTCTCATCGTGATTGGAGACTCCATCTGAGCATCACTGAAAAAGTACTACCTAACACAGGGATGTAAACACATGAGCAGACAGTCAGTCTACAGTCTACTTGTCTTCTTGACCACTGACCACTGCTACCACTTGACCACTGCTACTCGCCCTTCCGTAAACGCCTAGCTTACTAAACGCCCGGTATGATCTCTGCAGAGTGATCAAGACAAAAGGGGGACTACAGTGAGAACATCGAGACACAGCTAAGTAGTGATGACTCACACAGTATGTGGCAGCGGCTACACACAATATGTGGTGGGGTAGTGGTGGTCTAGTGGATAGTGAGTTGGACTTGAGATCGGAAGGTTGTGAGTTCAAATCCCGCCTGAAACCACACCACTACCAGTGTGCCCTTGAGTAAGGCACTTAGCCCTCAGTTACTCCAGGGGGAATGTCCCTGTAATTCGTAATTGTAAGTCGCTTTGGATTAAAAGCGTCTGCTAAATGGCAAAATTATTTAATTAATTACAATATCAGACTTTAAAGTCTCGCTGCCTCTCTCCCGGAAGAGCTGAATAGCTTCTACGCCCGTTTTGAGGCCATTAACACCGACCTCATGGAGCCTCACACCACAGGCATCACAGCCAGCGCTCTGGTCATCATCGAAGTAGACGTGTGCAAGATGTTCAGGTGTGTCAACATCCGCCAAGCGGCCGGGACAAAGCGCATTCCAGGTCGAGTGATCAGAGCGTGCGCGGCGCAGCTGGCTGGTGTGTTTACGGACATAATTCCACCCACCCCTTTCCGTGGGAATCCGTCACTGTTTTGGTGCCACACAAAGGACCAACAGCCTATCAGGCAGGTGGTTCTAATGTTGTGGCTCATCAGTGTATAGCCAGGTAAACAACCTACGCTCTCAACGCTGATCAAACCAAGGAGCTTGGTGGTGGACTTCAGGTCAGGAAGAAAGGACAGGAACAGGACCCCCCAGCACCATCAACGCTCCGCTGTAGAGGGAGTCAGCAGCTTTAAGTTCCCTCGGTGTCCAAATCGCCGACGACCTCACCTGGGACGAGCACCCAACAAACAGGTGGCAGTGAAGGCACAGCTATGCCTCTTTCACCTCAGGCAGCTGAAGAAGTTCGGGCATGAGATCCAAGATCCTAGAGGCTTTCTACAGAGGCAACAACCGAGAGTGACCTGACTTGGTGCATCAAGTTCCCTTGGCAGGGAAACTGCACTGCCCTCAACCACAAAGCACTGCAGAGGGGTGGTGTGTCAGCAAAGCCCGGAGGATTATGGAAGACCCCAGCCACCCCAACCACAGTCAGCTTGAGCGGCTGCCACACCAGAAATGGTACTGTAGCCTCAGGGCCAAAACCCAGAGGCCAAACAACAGCTACTTCCACCAAGCCAACAGGCTTACTGTATGAACAGACCTACTAAGAACTATGAATGAATGAATGAATGAATGAATGAATGAGTGAATGGTCTTTATTGTCATTGATATAGTACAGGTACCAAACAAAGAAATTTGGGAGGGGGGGCTCCCCTGGTGCTAGGAAAAAAAAACAAAAAAACAAGAAGGGAAAGGAGCTGGTTTACATAAATAAAGGCTATGTACACTATCCACTATACTATACTATACAAATAAAACACTGTGCTGTACTCTATGCTATGCTATACCTATTCTAACATTTCCTATTCTCTGAACCTTATGTACCCGAGGGTTGTCTAGTGACTAACTAGTGACTACTTACCCTTAAGCACATCCCACGCACACAGGCACTTTATGCCAATGCTACCTCTATCATCTACTGCTACCTCCGAGCAATACTCGTGTTATTTCTATTATTTGTATTATTTCTCTTGTCTTGTTTGTCTTTTTTATAACTACTGCCATTTTTCTGTTGTTGCTGCAATGTTGAGGAACTGAAGCCTAAGAGAATTCTACTCTCTTGTACTTGTACTGATTCTGACACACACACACACACACACACACACACACACACACACACACAGAGAGACACACACAGAGAGACACAGACATGCACACACACACACACGTACGCACACCACCAACATAGAATTTCCAATTGATATGACAGACCACCAATAACAACCAGACACAACCGTTCCCTTTATTCAGCCAACATCTATAGAGGTGACCGTGTTGATGAGGACTGGGATGGTTATGATATATGGAGGTGACAGCCATAAGAGACATAGCACATAGGCCAGGGGAGGGAGGGAGGGAGGGAGGGAGGGAGACAGAGAGATCTGCAGGTTTGCCCACCCGGAGGCGGTGAGGTAGAAAGGAGAGTTTTAAAGTGAGCGGACAGGACAGGTCGTCTGGGGATCGTCAGCGGAGTTGTGGCCTGGAAGGCAGGGAGACTGACCTACATACTACACACCCCAACATGTTAAAGTACC